>NC_092156.1:76965198-77047698 GCF_045791955.1 Oncorhynchus clarkii lewisi | reverse complement strand
ATACACACACACACACCATGGATACACACACACACACACCATGGATACACACACACACACACACACCATGGTTAAACACACACACACACACACACCATGGTTAAACACACACACACACACACCATGGATAAACACACACACACACACACCATGGATAAACACACACACACACACACACACCATGGTTAAACACACACACACACACACACACCATGGTTAAACACACACACACACACACACACACACACACACCATGGTTAAACACACACACACACACACACACCATGGTTAAACACACACACACACCATGGTTAAACACACACACACACCATGGTTAAACACACACACACACACACACCATGGTTAAACACACACACACCATGGACACACACACACACACCATGGTTAAACACACACACACCATGGTTAAACACACACACACCATGGTTAAACACACACACACCATGGTTAAACACACACACCATGGATACACACACACACACCATGGATACACACACACACACACCATGGATACACACACACACACACCATGGATACACACACACACCATGGACACACACACACACCATGGACACACACACACACACACCATGGACACACACACACACACCATGGACACACACACACCATGGTTACACACACACACACACACACACACCATGGATACACACACACACCATGGATACACACACACACCATGGTTGCACACACACACACACACCATGGTTTTACACACACACACACACACCATGGTTACACACACACACACCATGGTTACACACACACACACACACCATGGTTACACACACACACACCATGGTTAAACACACACACACACACACACACCATGGTTACACACACACACCATGGTTACACACACACACACAGACAGACACAGACTCTGACCTTGCGTGCGTTGTTGGCGTCCTCTTTGACCCGGTCGTAGGTCATGACCTTGTCCTTAGCCGACCACATGCTCAGGTTGTGGAGGACCTGAAGACCAGTTGCCACGGTTATTGATGGTTGTCACGGGTAACGACATCTTTTGAAGTATTCATTCCCTTATTTACCTGTCGGATGTCCTGATTGGATGCCAGGATCATCTCGTTGAGGGCAGGAGGCGGGACTTTCAGACCCTCTTTGAAAGCAATGGACATCATGGCACCCTGAGAGAGACGAGGGGAGAGATGGAGGGAGGGGAGAGATGGAGGGAGGGAGGGAGGGGAGAGATGGAGGGAGGGAGGGGAGAGATGGAGGGAGGGAGGGGAGAGATGGAGGGAGGGAGAGATGGAGGGAGGGAGGGAGCAGAGAGATGGAGGGAGGGGAGAGATGGAGGGAGGTGAGAGATGGAGGGAGGTGAGAGATGGAGGGAGGGAGGGAGGGGAGAGATGGAGGGAGGGAGGGAGGGAGGGGAGAGATGGAGGGAGGGAGGGGAGAGATGGAGGGAGGGAGAGATGGAGGGAGGGAGAGATGGAGGGAGGGAGGGAGGGGAGAGATGGAAGGAGGGAGGGAGGGGAGAGATGGAGGGAGGGAGGGAGGGGAGAGATGGAGGGAGGGGAGAGATGGAAGGAGGGAGGGAGGGGAGAGATGGAGGGAGGGAGGGAGGGGAGAGATGGAGGGAGGGGAGAGATGGAAGGAGGGAGGGAGGGGAGAGATGGAGGGAGGGAGGGAGGGGAGAGATGGAGGGAGGGAGGGAGGGAGGGAGGGGAGAGATGGAGGGAGGGAGGGAGGGAGGGAGGGGAGAGATGGAGAGAGGGAGGGAGGGAGGGGAGAGATGGAAGGAGGGGGGGAGGGGAGAGATGGAGGGAGGGAGAGATGGAGGGAGGGAGGGAGGGGAGAGATGGAAGGAGGGAGGGAGGGGAGAGATGGAGGGAGGGAGGGAGGGGAGAGATGAAGGAGGGAGGGAGGGGAGAGATGGAGGGAGGGGAGAGATGGAGGGAGGGAGGGAGGGAGGGGAGAGATGGAGGGAGGGAGGGAGGGGAGAGATGGAGGGAGGGAGGGAGGGAGGGAGGGAGGGGAGAGATGGAGGGAGGGAGGGGAGAGATGGAAGGAGGGGGGAGGGAGGGGAGAGATGGAGGGAGGGAGGGAGGGAGGGGAGAGATGGAAGGAGGGGGGGAGGGGAGAGATGGAGGGAGGGAGAGATGGAGGGAGGGAGGGGAGAGATGGAGGGAGGGAGGGGAGAGATGGAGGGAGGGAGGGGAGAGATGGAGGGAGGGGGGAGGGGGGAGATGGAGGGAGGGGAGAGATGGAGGGAGGGAGGGAGGGAGGGAGGGAGGGGAGAGATGGAGGGAGGGAGGGAGGGAGGGAGGGGAGAGATGGAAGGAGGGGGGGAGGGAGGGGAGAGATGGAGGGAGGGAGGGAGGGAGGGGAGAGATGGAAGGAGGGGGGGAGGGGAGAGATGGAGGGAGGGAGAGATGGAGGGAGGGAGAGATGGAGGGAGGGAGAGATGGAGGGAGGGAGAGATGGAGGGGAGAGATGGAGGGAGGGAGGGGAGAGATGGAAGGAGGGAGGGAGGGGAGAGATGGAGGGAGGGAGAGATGGAGGGAGGGAGAGATGGAGGGAGGGAGGGAGGGGAGAGATGGAGGGAGGGGGGAGGGGAGAGATGGAGGGAGGGGAGAGATGGAAGGAGGGAGGGAGGGGAGAGATGGAGGGAGGGAGGGAGGGAGGGGAGAGATGGAGGGAGGGAGGGAGGGAGGGGAGAGATGGAAGGAGGGGGGGAGGGGAGAGATGGAGGGAGGGAGAGATGGAGGGAGGGAGAGATGGAGGGAGGGAGAGATGGAGGGAGGGAGAGATGGAGGGGAGAGATGGAGGGAGGGAGGGGAGAGATGGAAGGAGGGAGGGAGGGGAGAGATGGAAGGAGGGAGGGAGGGGAGAGATGGAGGGAGGGAGGGAGGGGAGAGATGGAGGGAGGGAGGGAGGGGAGAGATGGAGGGAGGGGGGAGGGGAGAGATGGAGGGAGGGGGGAGGGGAGAGATGGAGGGAGGGAAGGAGGGAGGGAGGGGAGAGATGGAGGGAGGGAGGGAGGGAGGGAGGGGAGAGATAGAGGGAGGGAGGGAGGGGAGAGATAGAGGGAGGGAGGGAGGGGAGAGATGGAGGGAGGGAGGGGAGAGATAGAGGGAGGGAGGGAGGGGAGAGATAGAGGGAGGGAGGGAGGGGAGAGATAGAGGGAGGGAGGGGAGAGATAGAGGGAGGGAGGGGAGAGATAGGGGGAGGGAGGGGAGAGATAGGGGGAGGGAGGGAGGGGAGAGATAGAGGGAGGGAGGGAGGGAGGGAGGGGAGAGATAGAGGGAGGGGAGAGATGGAAGGAGGGGAGAGATGGAAGGAGGGGAGAGATGGAAGGAGGGGAGAGATGGAAGGAGGGGAGAGATGGAGGGAGGGAGGGGAGAGATGGAGGGAGGGAGGGGAGAGATGGAGGGAGGGAGGGGAGAGAGGGAGGGAGGGAGGGGAGAGATGGAGGGAGGGAGGGGAGAGATGGAGGGAGGGGAGAGATGGAGGGAGGGGAGAGATGGAGGGAGGGGAGAGATGGAGGGAGGGGAGAGACGGAGGGAGGGGAGAGATGGAGGGAGGGGAGAGACGGAGGGAGGGGAGAGACGGAGGGAGGGGAGAGATGGAGGGAGGGAGGGAGGGGAGAGATGGAGGGAGGGAGGGAGGGGAGAGATGGAGGGAGGGAGGGAGGGGAGAGATGGAGGGAGGGGAGGGAGGGGAGAGATGGAGGGAGGGGAGGGAGGGAGGGAGGGGAGAGATGGAGGGAGGGAGGGGAGAGATGGAGGGAGGGAGGGGAGAGATGGAGGGAGGGAGGGGAGAGATGGAGGGAGGGGAGAGATGGAAGGAGGGGAGAGATGGAAGGAGGGAGGGGAGAGATGGAGGGAGGGAGGGGAGAGATGGAGGGAGGGAGGGGAGAGATGGAGGGAGGGAGGGGAGAGATGGAGGGAGGGAGGGGAGAGATGGAGGGAGGGAGGGGAGAGATGGAGGGAGGGAGGGGAGAGAGGGAGGGAGGGGAGAGATGGAAGGAGGGGAGAGATGGAGGGAGGGGAGAGATGGAAGGAGGGGAGAGATGGAGGGAGGGAGGGAGAGAGGGAGGGAGGGGAGAGAGGGAGGGGAGAGATGGAGGGAGGGGAGAGATGGAGGGAGGGGAGAGATGGAAGGAGGGGAGAGATGGAAGGAGGGGAGAGATGGAGGGAGGGAGGGGAGAGAGGGAGGGGAGAGATGGAGGGAGGGAGGGGAGAGAGGGAGGGGAGAGATGGAGGGAGGGGAGAGATGGAAGGAGGGGAGAGATGGAGGGAGGGAGGGAGAGAGGGAGGGAGGGGAGAGAGGGGAGGGAGGGAGGGAGGGAGAGAGGGAGGGAGGGGAGAGAGGGAGGGAGAGAGGGAGGGAGGGGAGAGATGGAAGGAGGGGAGAGATGGAGGGAGGGAGGGAGAGAGGGAGGGAGGGGAGAGAGGGAGGGGAGAGAGGGGAGGGAGGGAGAGAGGGAGGGAGGGGAGAGATGGAGGGAGGGAGGGGAGAGATGGAGGGAGGGAGGGGAGAGATGGAGGGAGGGAGGGAGGGGAGAGAGGGAAGGAGGGAGGGAGGGGAGAGATGGAGGGAGGGAGGGGAGAGATGGAGGGAGGGAGGGGAGAGAGGGAGGGAGGGAGGGAGGGGAGAGAGGGAGGGAGGGAGGGAGGGGAGAGATGGAGGGAGAGGAGAGAAGATGAAAAGAGAGATAATAGAAAACAACTTTGTTCCATTTGAATCTATATTGATGTGTTCCAGTGTGTGTGTGTGTGTTCCAGTGTGTGTGTGTGTGTGTGTGTTCCAGTGTGTGTGTGTGTGTGTGTTCCAGTGTGTGTGTGTGTGTGTGTTCCAGTGTGTGTGTGTGTGTGTGTGTGTGTGTGTGTGTGTGTGTGTGTGTGTGTACCTTGATCTGCTCCAGTCGTGGTCTCTGGAAGCGCAGGTCAAAGCAGTAGTTGGCCAGAGAGCGGATCTTTTGGTGGTTACGGTCATTACACATACAGATGATGGGGATCCTGGACTGTTTAATCAGACCTATCATCTCCTACAGGGGTCAGAGGTCATTACACATACAGATGATGGGGATCCTGGACTGTTTAATCAGACCTATCATCTCCTACAGGGGTCAGAGGTCATTACACATACAGATGATGGGGATCCTGGACTGTTTAATCAGACCTATCATCTCCTACAGGGGTCAGAGGTCGTTACACATACAGATGATGGGGATCCTGGACTGTTTAATCAGACCTATCATCTCCTACAGGGGTCAGAGGTCGTTACACATACAGATGATGGGGATCCTGGACTGTTTAATCAGACCTATCATCTCCTACAGGGGTCAGAGGTCATTACACATACAGATGATGGGGATCCTGGACTGTTTAATCAGACCTATCATCTCCTACAGGGGTCAGAGGTCATTACACATACAGATGATGGGGATCCTGGACTGTTTAATCAGACCTATCATCTCCTACAGGGGTCAGAGGTCATTACACATACAGATGATGGGGATCCTGGACTGTTTAATCAGACCTATCATCTCCTACAGGGGTCAGAGGTCATTACACATACAGATGATGGGGATCCTGGACTGTTTAATCAGACCCATCATCTCCTACAGGGGTCAGAGGTCATTATAGATGGGGATCCTGGACTATTTAATCAGACCTATCATCTCCTACAGGGGTCAGAGGTCATTACACATACAGATGATGGGGATCCTGGACTGTTTAATCAGACCTATCATCTCCTACAGGGGTCAGAGGTCATTACACATACAGATGATGGGGATCCTGGACTGTTTAATCAGACCTATCATCTCCTACAGGGGTCAGAGGTCATTACACATACAGATGATGGGGATCCTGGACTGTTTAATCAGACCTATCATCTCCTACAGGGGTCAGAGGTCATTACACATACAGATGATGGGGATCCTGGACTGTTTAATCAGACCTATCATCTCCTACAGGGGTCAGAGGTCATTACACATACAGATGATGGGGATCCTGGACTGTTTAATCAGACCTATCATCTCCTACAGGGGTCAGAGGTCATTACACATACAGATGATGGGGATCCTGGACTGTTTAATCAGACCTATCATCTCCTACAGGGGTCAGAGGTCATTACACATACAGATGATGGGGATCCTGGACTGTTTAATCAGACCTATCATCTCCTACAGGGGTCAGAGGTCGTTACACATACAGATGATGGGGATCCTGGACTGTTTAATCAGACCTATCATCTCCTACAGGGGTCAGAGGTCATTACACATACAGATGATGGGGATCCTGGACTGTTTAATCAGACCTATCATCTCCTACAGGGGTCAGAGGTCATTACACATACAGATGATGGGGATCCTGGACTGTTTAATCAGACCTATCATCTCCTACAGGGGTCAGAGGTCATTATAGATGGGGATCCTGGACTGTTTAATCAGACCCATCATCTCCTACAGGGGTCAGAGGTCATTATAGATGGGGATCCTGGACTGTTTAATCAGACCTGTCATCTCCTACAGGGGTCAGGGGTCATTATAGTTGGGGATCCTGGACTTTTTAATCAGACCTATCATCTCCTACAGGGGTCAGAGGTCATTATAGATGGGGATCCTGGACTGTTTAATCAGACCCATCATCTCCTACAGGGTTCAGGGGTCAGATGTCATTATAGATGGGGATCCTGGACTATTTAATCAGACCTATCATCTCCTACAGGGGTCAAAGGTCAGAGGTCGTTACACATACAGATGATGGGGATCCTGGACTGTTTAATCAGACCTATCATCTCCTACAGGGGTCAGAGGTCATTATAGATGGGGATCCTGGACTGTTTAATCAGACCCATCATCTGCTACAGGGGTCAAAGGTCATTATAGATGGAGATCCTGGACTATTTAATCAGACCTATCATCTCCTACAGGGGTCAGAGGTCATTATAGATGGAGATCCTGGACTATTTAATCCGACCTATCATCTCCTACAGGGGTCAGAGGTCATTACACATACAGATGATGGGGATCCTGGACTGTTTAATCAGACCTATCATCTCCTACAGGGGTCAGAGGTCAGAGGTCGTTACACATACAGATGATGGGGATCCTGGACTGTTTAATCAGACCTATCATCTCCTACAGGGGTCAGAGGTCATTATAGATGGGGATCCTGGACTATTTAATCAGACCCATCAGCTCCTACAGGGTTCAGGGGTCAGATGTCATTATAGATGGGGATCCTGGACTGTTTAATCAGACCTATCATCTCCTACAGGGGTCAGAGGTCATTATAGATGGGGATCCTGGACTGTTTAATCAGACCCATCATCTCCTACAGGGGTCAGAGGTCAATATAGATGGGGATCCTGGACTACTTAATCAGACCTATCATCTCCTACAGGGGTCAGAGGTCATTACACATACAGATGATGGGGATCCTGGACTGTTTAATCAGACCTATCATCTCCTACAGGGGTCAGAGGTCATTACACATACAGATGATGGGGATCCTGGACTGTTTAATCAGACCTATCATCTCCTACAGGGGTCAGAGGTCATTATAGATGGGGATCCTGGACTGTTTAATCAGACCTATCATCTCCTACAGGGGTCAGAGGTCATTACACATACAGATGATGGGGATCCTGGACTGTTTAATCAGACCTATCATCTCCTACAGGGGTCAGAGGTCATTACACATACAGATGATGGGGATCCTGGACTGTTTAATCAGACCTATCATCTCCTACAGGGGTCAGAGGTCATTACACATACAGATGATGGGGATCCTGGACTGTTTAATCAGACCTATCATCTCCTACAGGGGTCAGAGGTCATTACACATACAGATGATGGGGATCCTGGACTGTTTAATCAGACCCATCATCTCCTACAGGGGTCAGAGGTCATTATAGATGGGGATCCTGGACTATTTAATCAGACCTATCATCTCCTACAGGGGTCAGAGGTCATTACACATACAGATGATGGGGATCCTGGACTGTTTAATCAGACCTATCATCTCCTACAGGGGTCAGAGGTCATTACACATACAGATGATGGGGATCCTGGACTGTTTAATCAGACTGTTTAATCAGACCTATCATCTCCTACAGGGGTCAGAGGTCATTACACATACAGATGATGGGGATCCTGGACTGTTTAATCAGACCTATCATCTCCTACAGGGGTCAGAGGTCATTACACATACAGATGATGGGGATCCTGGACTGTTTAATCAGACCTATCATCTCCTACAGGGGTCAGAGGTCATTACACATACAGATGATGGGGATCCTGGACTGTTTAATCAGACCTATCATCTCCTACAGGGGTCAGAGGTCATTACACATACAGATGATGGGGATCCTGGACTGTTTAATCAGACCTATCATCTCCTACAGGGGTCAGAGGTCATTACACATACAGATGATGGGGATCCTGGACTGTTTAATCAGACCTATCATCTCCTACAGGGGTCAGAGGTCGTTACACATACAGATGATGGGGATCCTGGACTGTTTAATCAGACCTATCATCTCCTACAGGGGTCAGAGGTCATTACACATACAGATGATGGGGATCCTGGACTGTTTAATCAGACCTATCATCTCCTACAGGGGTCAGAGGTCATTACACATACAGATGATGGGGATCCTGGACTGTTTAATCAGACCTATCATCTCCTACAGGGGTCAGAGGTCATTATAGATGGGGATCCTGGACTGTTTAATCAGACCCATCATCTCCTACAGGGGTCAGAGGTCATTATAGATGGGGATCCTGGACTGTTTAATCAGACCTGTCATCTCCTACAGGGGTCAGGGGTCATTATAGTTGGGGATCCTGGACTTTTTAATCAGACCTATCATCTCCTACAGGGGTCAGAGGTCATTATAGATGGGGATCCTGGACTGTTTAATCAGACCCATCATCTCCTACAGGGTTCAGGGGTCAGATGTCATTATAGATGGGGATCCTGGACTATTTAATCAGACCTATCATCTCCTACAGGGGTCAAAGGTCAGAGGTCGTTACACATACAGATGATGGGGATCCTGGACTGTTTAATCAGACCTATCATCTCCTACAGGGGTCAGAGGTCATTATAGATGGGGATCCTGGACTGTTTAATCAGACCCATCATCTGCTACAGGGGTCAAAGGTCATTATAGATGGAGATCCTGGACTATTTAATCAGACCTATCATCTCCTACAGGGGTCAGAGGTCATTATAGATGGAGATCCTGGACTATTTAATCCGACCTATCATCTCCTACAGGGGTCAGAGGTCATTACACATACAGATGATGGGGATCCTGGACTGTTTAATCAGACCTATCATCTCCTACAGGGGTCAGAGGTCAGAGGTCGTTACACATACAGATGATGGGGATCCTGGACTGTTTAATCAGACCTATCATCTCCTACAGGGGTCAGAGGTCATTATAGATGGGGATCCTGGACTATTTAATCAGACCCATCAGCTCCTACAGGGTTCAGGGGTCAGATGTCATTATAGATGGGGATCCTGGACTGTTTAATCAGACCTATCATCTCCTACAGGGGTCAGAGGTCATTATAGATGGGGATCCTGGACTGTTTAATCAGACCCATCATCTCCTACAGGGGTCAGAGGTCAATATAGATGGGGATCCTGGACTACTTAATCAGACCTATCATCTCCTACAGGGGTCAGAGGTCATTACACATACAGATGATGGGGATCCTGGACTGTTTAATCAGACCTATCATCTCCTACAGGGGTCAGAGGTCATTACACATACAGATGATGGGGATCCTGGACTGTTTAATCAGACCTATCATCTCCTACAGGGGTCAGAGGTCATTATAGATGGGGATCCTGGACTGTTTAATCAGACCTATCATCTCCTACAGGGGTCAGAGGTCATTATAGATGGGGATCCTGGACTGTTTAATCAGACCTATCATCTCCTACAGGGGTCAGAGGTCATTATAGATGGGGATCCTGGACTATTTAATCAGACCTATCATCTCCTACAGGGGTCAGAGGTCGTTACACATACAGATGATGGGGATCCTGGACTGTTTAATCAGACCCATCATCTCCTACAGGGGTCAGAGGTCATTATAGATGGGGATCCTGGACTGTTTAATCAGACCTATCATCTCCTACAGGGGTCAGAGGTCATTATAGATGGGGATCCTGGACTATTTAATCAGACCTATCATCTCCTACAGGGGTCAGAGGTCATTACACATACAGATGATGGGGATCCTGGACTGTTTAATCAGACCTATCATCTCCTACAGGGGTCAGAGGTCATTATAGATGGGGATCCTGGACTGTTTAATCAGACCTATCATCTCCTACAGGGGTCAGAGGTCATTATAGATGGGGATCCTGGACTGTTTAATCAGACCTATCATCTCCTACAGGGGTCAGAGGTCATTATAGATGGGGATCCTGGACTATTTAATCAGACCTATCATCTCCTACAGGGGTCAGAGGTCATTATAGATGGGGATCCTGGACTGTTTAATCAGACCTATCATCTCCTACAGGGGTCAGAGGTCATTATAGATGGGGATCCTGGACTATTTAATCAGACCTATCATCTCCTACAGGGGTCAGAGGTCATTACACATACAGATGATGGGGATCCTGGACTGTTTAATCAGACCTATCATCTCCTACAGGGGTCAGAGGTCATTACACATACAGATGATGGGGATCCTGGACTATTTAATCAGACCCATCATCTCCTACAGGGGTCAGAAGTCATTATAGATGGGGATCTGGGTACCTGTATTCCTCCGCGGTCTTCGTTGCCGGCCATGCCGTCTATCTCATCCATGATGAGAACATGTTTACTACTGACTGTCTGAGACGAACCTGGGGAGAGAGAGGGAGGGGAGAGAGAGAGGAGGGGAGAGAGAGAGAGGAGGGGAGAGAGAGAGAGGAGGGGAGAGAGAGAGAGGAGGGGAGAGAGAGAGAGGAGGGGAGAGAGAGAGAGAGGGAGGGGAGAGAGAGAGAGGGAGGGGAGAGAGAGAGAGAGGAGGGGAGGGGAGAGAGAGAGAGGAGGGGAGAGGAGAGAGAGAGAGGAGGGGAGAGAGAGAGAGAGGAGAGAGAGAAGAGAGGAGAGAGAGAGGATGGGAGAGAGAGAGGATGGGAGAGAGAGAGGAGGGGAGAGAGGGAGGAGGGGAGAGAGGGAGGAGGGGAGAGAGGGAGGAGGGGAGAGAGGGAGGAGGGGAGAGAGAGAGGGGAGGGGGGAGAGAGAGAGGAGGGAGAGAGAGAGGAGGGGAGAGAGGGAGGAGGGGAGAGAGGGAGGAGGGGAGAGAGGGAGGGGAGAGAGAGAGGAGGGAGAGAGAGAGAGAGAGGATGGGAGAGAGAGAGAGAGGATGGGAGAGAGAGAATGGGAGAGAGAGAGAGAGACAGAGAGAGAGGGAGGAGGGGAGGAGAGAGAGAGGGAGAGGATGGGAGAGAGAGAGAGAAGGGGAGGAGAGAGAGAGAGAGGATGGGAGAGAGAGAGAGAGGGGGGGAAGGAAACAAATAAGATAATTCCACAATTTGGTTGCAGAAAAATGGTGTGTGTGTGGTGATGTGTGTGTGTGTGTGTGTACCTGTGTAGAAGTTGTTGATACTGGTGTTGTTCAGAGACTCAGCGATCACCTGTTTCAGACTGTTCTTACTGCGAGTACAGCTGGCATTCATCTCTACATAGCTGTAACCCAGCTCCTACACACACACACACACACACACACAGAGAGAAAGAGACAAACAGAAAGTGAGATTTGAACCGGAGAAGACGAGGACAGAGAGTAGTTCAGGAGACAAACAAAGTGAGATTTGAACCGGAGAAGACGAGGACAGAGAGTAGTTCAGGAGACAAACAAAGTGAGATTTGAACCGGAGAAGACGAGGACAGAGAGTAGTTCAGGAGACAAACAGAAAGTGAGATTTGAACCAGAGAAGACGAGGACAGAGAGTAGTTCAGGAGACAAACAGAAAGTGAGATTTGAACTGGAGAAGAGGAGGACAGAGAGTAGTTCAGGAGACAAACAGAAAGTGAGATTTGAACCGGAGAAGAGGAGGACAGAGAGTAGTTCAGGAGACAAACAGAAAGTGAGATTTGAACCGGAGAAGACGAGGACAGACAGTAGTTCAGACTGACCTCACAGACCAAGGCAGCTGTGGTGGTCTTGCCCACGCCAGGAGGTCCAGATAACAGGGCTGCCTTGAAGCTCGAACCATTATCCTTAGTACTGGTGAACTTACCAAACCCTCTCCCTGGGAGAGAGGGAGAACACATACATTATTTATCTACTACTAAGAGAGTATACAAACACTACTAGACAGAGACACAGAGAGAGAGAGAGAGAGAGAGAGAGAGAGAGACAGAGAGAGAGACACAGAGAGAGAGAGAGAGACACAGAGAGAGAGAGAGAGAGAGAGAGAGAGAGAGAGACAGAGAGACAGAGACACAGAGAGAGAGAGACAGAGACACAGAGAGAGAGACAGAGACACAGAGAGAGACAGAGAGAGAGAGACACAGAGAGAGAGAGACAGAGACACAGAGAGAGACAGAGAGAGAGAGACACAGAGAGAGAGAGAGACACAGAGACACAGACAGAGACACAGACAGAGACACAGACAGAGAGAGCGACAGAGAGAGCGACAGAGAGAGCGACAGAGAGAGACACAGAGAGAGACACAGAGAGAGACACAGAGAGAGACACAGAGAGAGAGACAGACAGACCTGCTGGTTTAGCCCCTCCCACTGCATGGTGGGTGTGCCAGTTCTTCAGCCAGCGAAGCAACTTATTGGCTTGGCTCTGGTCTCCCTGCTGACCAATCACAGCCTTCAGATTCTGGGGGCGGTACTTATCCACCCACAGCAGACTGTCTTTGCCCTCATTCGCGGGTGAAGATTTCAGAGTGGCAGAGGAGGAAGATGATTGGCTCTTACCCCCCAAGTCCAGCCCTCTTTTGACCCCTGAACCTGTACCCCTCCCTGGGAGGGTCACGCTGTCCCCTACCCTGACTCCTCGCCCCGACGCTGAGCCAGGTTTGGAGGGGCTGGGGGTCATGGAGCGAGTTTTGGGGGACTGTTTGGGGGTGCGGGAGGTGGTCTTGGTGTCCGGTGTTCTGCTCTTAAATCCCTTGTTCTGATAGGACGAAAGAGGAGATACAACAAATTAACCGGATCAGGGAGAACAGGCCTAGTACTCCGGATCAGGGAGAACAGGCCTAATACTTCCTACATATTAGTAGTATTACATTAGTTATATTAATAGTAGTACATTAGTTATATTAGTAGTATTACATTAGTTATATTAATAGTAGTACATTAGTTATATTAGTAGTATTACACCAGTTACATTAGTTACATTAGTAGTATTACATTAGTTATATTAGTAGTAGGACATTAGTAATATTAGTAGTATTAGTAGTATTACATTAGTAATATTAGTAGTATTACATTAGTAATATTAGTAGTATTACTAGTAGTATTACATTAGTAATATTATTAGTATTACATTAGTAATATTAGTAGTATTACATTAGTAATATTACATTAGTAATATTAGTAGTATTACACCAGTTACATTAGTAATATTACATTAGTAATATTAGTAGTATTACACCAGTTACATTAGTAATATTAGTAGTATTACACCAGTTACATTAGTAATATTACATTAGTAATATTAGTAGTATTACACCAGTTACATTAGTAATATTAGTAGTATTACACCAGTTACATTAGTAATATTACATTAGTAATATTAGTAGTATTACACCAGTTACATTAGTAATATTAGTAGTATTACACCAGTTACATTAGTAATATTAGTAGTATTACACCAGTTATATTAGTAGTATTACACCAGTTATATTAGTAGTATTACACCAGTTACATTAGTTATATTAGTAGTATTGCATTAGTTATATTAGTAGTATTACATAGTTATATTACATTAGTAGTATTACATTAGTTATATTAGTAGTAGTATTACACCAGTTATATTAGTAGTATTACACCAGTTATATTAGTAGTATTACACCAGTTATATTAGTAGTATTACACCAGTTATATTAGTAGTATTACACCAGTTACATTAGTAGTATTACACCAGTTATATTAGTAGTATTACACCAGTTACATTAGTTATATTAGTAGTATTACATTAGTAATATTATTAGTAGTATTACATTAGTAATATTATTAGTAGTATTATATTAGTTATATTATTAGTGGTATTACATTAGTAATATTATTATTAGTATTACATTAGTAATATTAGTAGTATTATATGAGTTATATTAGTAGTATTATATTAGTTATATTAGTAGTATTATATGAGTTATATTAGTAGTATTATATTAGTAATATTAGTAGTATTATATGAGTTATATTAGTAGTATTACCAGGTACTTTAGACCAGAGCCCAATGTTCCCCCTCACCTCTGCCTCGGCAGCAATCAGGTACTTGGACTTCTTCCCTGGTGTACTTCTGATGAGCTCCAACAGACCATCCTCATCCAGGATCTTTGTTCCAAACCCCTCCGCCTGGAGACAGAGAGAGGAGAGAGAGAGAGAGAGAGAGAGAGAGAGAGAGAGAGAGAGAGAGAGAGAGAGAGAGAGAGAGAGAGAGAGAGAGAGAGAGAGAGAGAGAGAGAGAGAGAGAGAGAGAGAGAGAGGAGAGAGAGAGAGAGAGAGAGACAGAGAGGAGAGAGAGAGAGAGAGAGGAGAGAGAGAGAGAGAGAGAGAGGAGAGAGAGAGAGAGAGAGAGAGAGAGAGAGAGAGAGAGAGAGAGAGAGAGGAGAGAGAGAGAGGAGAGAGAGAGAGGAGAGAGAGGAGAGAGACGAGAGAGGAGCTATATTGAAAAAAACTGAGGTCAAAGGGAGAGAACGAGAGAGAGAACGAGAGAGAGAGCGAACGAGAGAGAGAGAACGAGAGAGAGAGAACGAGAGAAAACGAGAGAGAAAACGAGAGAGAGAAAACGAGAGAGAGAACAAGAGAAAACGAGAGAGAGAGAGAAAACGAGAGAGAGAGAAAACGAGAGAGCGAAAACGAGAGAGAGAACGAGAGAGAGCGAAAACGAGAGAGAGAACGTGAGAGAGCGAAAACGAGAGAGAGCGATTGAAAGAGACAGAGAGAGGTAAATAAATTAACCCTTTGTGTACCTTCTCAGTCTTGGTGACTCCTCCATCTCTGCCCATCACCAGGTATGTCGTCCTCTTACTGATGTTACCGGTCACCTTCCCTCCATAGCGCTCTATCAGGGACTTAGCATCCTCACGTTCCATACTCTCCAACACACCAGAGATCACAAACACACATCCCTCCAGGCAGTTCTCTGCTCCCTGCACACACACAATTTATACACACACACACACAGGTTATACACACACACACACACAGATTACACACACACACACACACAGATTACACACACACACACACAGACACACACACACACACACACACACAGGTGTTATAGTGGTTACAGTGGGTATGTGTTTAGACCCCCCTGTGGGTGTGTGTTTAGACCCCAGTGGGTATGTGTTTATACCCCCCTGTGGGTATGTGTTTATACCCCCCTGTGGGTATGTGTTTATACCCCCCTGTGGGTATGTGTTTATACCCCCCTGTGGGTATGTGTTTATACCCCCCTGTGGGTATGTGTTTATACCCCCCTGTGGGTATGTGTTTATACACCCCTGTGGGTATGTGTTTATACCCCCCTGTGGGTGTGTGTTTATACCCCCCTGTGGGTGTGTGTTTATACCCCCCTGTGGGTGTGTGTTTAGACCCCCCTGTGGGTGTGTGTTTAGACCCCCCTGTGGGTGTGTGTTTAGACCCCACTGGGTGTGTGTTTAGACCCCAGTGGGTGTGTGTTTATACCCCCCAGTGGGTGTGTGTTTATACCCCCCAGTGGGTATGTGGTTAGACCCCAGTGGGTATGTGTTTAGACCCCCAGTGGGTATGTGTTTAGACCCCCAGTGGGTGTGTGTTTAGACCCCAGTGGGTGTGTGTTTATACCCCCCTGTGGGTATGTGTTTATACCCCCCTGTGGGTATGTGTTTATACCCCCCTGTGGGTATGTTTTTATACCCCAGTGGGTGTGTTTATACCCCCCAGTGGGTGTGTGTTTATACCCCCCTGTGGGTGTGTGTTTAGACCCCAGTGGGTATGTGTTTAGACCCCAGTGGGTATGTGTTTAGACCCCCCTGTGGGTGTGTGTTTAGACCCCCCTGTGGGTGTGTGTTTAGACCCCCCTGTGGGTGTGTGTTTAGACCCCCCTGTGGGTATGTGTTTATACCCCCCTGTGGGTATGTGTTTAGATCCCAGTGGGTGTGTGTTTAGACCCCAGTGGGTGTGTGTTTAGACCCCAGTGGGTGTGTGTTTAGACCCCAGTGGGTGTGTGTTTAGACCCCAGTGGGTGTGTGTTTAGACCCCAGTGGGTGTGTGTTTATACCCCCAGTGGGTGTGTGTTTATACCCCCAGTGGGTGTGTGTTTATACCCCCGGTGGGTGTGTGTTTATACCCCCGGTGGGTGTGTGTTTATACCCCCGGTGGGTGTGTGTTTATACCCCCGGTGGGTGTGTGTTTATACCCCCGGTGGGTGTGTGTTTATACCCCCGGTGGGTGTGTGTTTATACCCCCAGTGGGTGTGTGTTTATACCCCCAGTGGGTGTGTTTATACCCCCAGTGGGTGTGTGTTTATACCCCCAGTGGGTGTGTGTTTATACCCCCAGTGGGTGTGTGTTTATACCCCCAGTGGGTGTGTGTTTATACCCCCAGTGGGTGTGTGTTTATACCCCCAGTGGGTGTGTGTTTATACCCCCAGTGGGTGTGTGTTTATACCCCCAGTGGGTGTGTGTTTAGACCCCAGTGGGTGTGTGTTTAGACCCCAGTGGGTGTGTGTTTAGACCCCAGTGGGTATGTGTTTAGATCCCAGTGGGTGTGTGTTTAGACCCCAGTGGGCTTGTGTTTAGACCCCAGTGGGCTTGTGTTTAGACCCCAGTGGGCTTGTGTTTAGACCCCAGTGGGCTTGTGTTTAGACCCCAGTGGGCTTGTGTTTAGACCCCAGTGGGCTTGTGTTTAGACCCCAGTGGGCTTGTGTTTAGACCCCAGTGGGTATGTGTTTGTCTTACAGTGGGTATGTGTTTAGACCCCAGTGGGCTTGTGTTTAGACCCCAGTGGGCTTGTGTTTAGACCCCAGTGGGCTTGTGTTTAGACCCCAGTGGGCTTGTGTTTAGACCCCAGTGGGTATGTGTTTAGACCCCAGTGGGTATGTGTTTAGACCCCAGTGGGTATGTGTTTGTCTTACAGTGGGTATGGGTTTAGATCCCAGTGGGTATGTGTTTAGACCCTAGTGGGTATGTGTTTAGACCCTAGTAGGTATGTGTTTAGACCCTAGTGGGTATGTGTTTAGATCCCAGTGGGTATGTGTTTAGATCCCAGTAGGTATGTGTTTAGATCCCAGTGGGTATGGGTTTAGGTCCCAGTGGGTATGGGTTTAGATCCCAGTGGGTATGGGTTTAGACCCCAGTGGGTATGGGTTTAGATCCCAGGGCTGTGTGACTGTCTTACAGTGGGTATGTGTTTAGACCCCAGTGGATGTGTTTAGACCCCAGTGGGTATGTGTTTAGACCACAGTGGGTATGTGTTTAGACCACAGTGGGTATGTGTTTAGACCACAGTGGGTATGTGTTTAGACCCCAGTGGGTATGTGTTTAGACCCCAGTGGGTATGTGTTTAGACCCCAGTGGGTATGTGTTTAGACCCCAGTGGGTATGTGTTTAGACCCCAGTGGGTATGTGTTTAGACCCCAGTGGGTATGTGTTTAGACCCCAGTGGGTATGTGTTTAGACCCCAGTGGGTATGTGTTTAGACCCCAGTGGGTATGGGTTTAGATCCCGGTGGGTATGTGTTTAGATCCCAGTGGGTATGTGTTTAGACCCCAGTGGGTATGTGTTTAGATCCCAGTGGGTATGTGTTTAGATCCCAGTGGGTATGTGTTTAGATCCCAGGACTGTGTGTTTGTCTTACAGTGGGTATGGGTTTAGATCCCAGGGCTCTGGGTCCGTCTCGGTTCAGGAAACTACGGAAGGCTGAGGAGTTCCCTCGCTTCTTCTCCGATTCCTCTGGACTGGTGCTCTGGACACACACACACACACACACACACACGGTTACAGAGTCACAGTTACACACAGTCACAGAGTCACACACACAGTCACACACAGTCACAGAGTCACTCACAGTTACACACAGTCACAGAGTCACTCACAGTCACACACAGTCACAGAGTCACTCACAGTCACACAGTCACAGAGTCACTCACAGTTACACACAGTCACAGAGTCACTCACAGTCACACACAGTCACAGAGTCACTCACAGTTACACACAGTCACAGAGTCACTCACAGTCACAGAGTCACTCACAGTCACAGAGTCACTCACAGTCACACACAGTCACAGAGTCACTCACAGTCACAGAGTCACTCACAGTCACACACAGTCACAGAGTCACACACAGTCACAGAGTCACTCACAGTCACACACAGTCACAGAGTCACAGAGTCACTCACAGTCACACACAGTCACAGAGTCACACACAGTCACTCAGTCACAGAGTCACTCACAGTCACAGAGTCACTCACAGTCACACACAGTCACAGAGTCACTCACAGTCACAGAGTCACTCACAGTCACACACAGTCACAGAGTCACTCACAGTCACACACAGTCACACACAGTCACAGAGTCACTCACAGTCACTCAGTCACAGAGTCACTCACAGTTACACACAGTCACAGAGTCACTCACAGTCACAGAGTCACTCACAGTCACAGTCACTCACAGTCACACACAGTCACAGAGTCACTCATAGTCACTCACAGTCACAGAGTCACTCACAGTCACACACAGTCACAGAGTCACTCACAGTCACACACAGTCACAGAGTCACTCACAGTCAGACACAGTCACACAGTCACAGTCAGGAAGTCACAGTCACAGAGTCACTCACAGTCACAGAGTCACTCACAGTCACACACAGTCACAGAGTCACTCACAGTCACTCACAGTCACAGAGTCACTCACAGTCACACACAGTCACAGAGTCACTCACAGTCACACACAGTCACAGAGTCACTCACAGTCAGACACAGTCACACAGTCACAGTCAGGAAGTCACAGTCACAGAGTCACTCACAGTCACAGAGTCACTCACAGTCACACACAGTCACAGAGTCACTCACAGTCACACAGTCACAGTCAGGAAGTCACAGTCACAGAGTCACTCACAGTCAGACACAGTCACACAGTCACAGTCAGGAAGTCACAGTCACAGAGTCACTCACAGTCACAGTCAGGAAGTCACAGTCACAGAGTCACTCACAGTCACAGAGTCACTCACAGTCACACACAGTCACAGAGTCACTCACAGTCAGACACAGTCACACAGTCACAGTCAGGAAGTCACAGTCACAGAGTCACTCACAGTCAGACACAGTCACACAGTCACAGTCAGGAAGTCACAGTCACAGAGTCACTCACAGTCACAGTCAGGAAGTCACAGAGTCACTCACAGTCACAGAGTCACTCACAGTCACAGAGTCACTCACAGTCACAGTCAGGAAGTCACAGAGTCACTCACAGTCACAGAGTCACTCACAGTCACAGAGTCACTCACAGTCACAGTCAGGAAGTCACAGAGTCACTCACAGTCACAGAGTCACTCACAGTCACACAGTCACAGAGTCACTCACAGTCACAGAGTCACTCACAGTCACACAGTCACTCACAGTCACACAGTCACAGAGTCACTCACAGTCACACAGTCACAGAGTCACTCACAGTCACACAGTCACAGAGTCACTCACAGTCACAGAGTCACTCACAGTCACAGAGTCACTCACAGTCACACAGTCACAGAGTCACTCACAGTCACAGAGTCACTCACAGTCACAGAGTCACTCACAGTCACACACAGTCACAGAGTCACACACAGTCACACACAGTCACTCAGTCACACACAGTCACAGAGTCACTCACAGTCACACACAGTCACAGAGTCACTCACAGTCACAGAGTCACTCACAGTCACAGAGTCACTCACAGTCACAGAGTCACTCACAGTCACAGAGTCACTCACAGTCACACAGTCACAGAGTCACTCACAGTCACAGAGTCACTCACAGTCACAGAGTCACTCACAGTCACACACAGTCACAGAGTCACACACAGTCACACACAGTCACTCAGTCACACACAGTCACAGAGTCACTCACAGTCACACAGTCACAGAGTCACTCACAGTCACACAGTCACAGAGTCACTCACAGTCACAGAGTCACTCACAGTCACAGAGTCACTCACAGTCACAGAGTCACTCACAGTCACACAGTCACAGAGTCACTCACAGTCACAGAGTCACTCACAGTCACAGAGTCACTCACAGTCACACACAGTCACAGAGTCACTCACAGTCACAGAGTCACACACAGTCACTCAGTCACACACAGTCACAGAGTCACTCACAGTCACACAGTCACAGAGTCACTCACAGTCACAGAGTCACTCACAGTCACAGAGTCACTCACAGTCACAGAGTCACTCACAGTCACACAGTCACAGAGTCACTCACAGTCACAGAGTCACTCACAGTCACAGAGTCACACACAGTCACAGAGTCACTCACAGTCACACACAGTCACAGAGTCACACACAGTCACTCAGTCACACACAGTCACAGAGTCACTCACAGTCACACAGTCACAGAGTCTCTCACAGTCACAGAGTCACTCACAGTCACAGAGTCACTCACAGTCACAGAGTCACTCACAGTCACAGAGTCACTCACAGTCACAGTCAGGAAGTTTTGGGTTATTTTCTTTAGACGATAACTGTTGATGTAAAACGTTTCACCTCTTTCTTGGGGGAGGTTTTAAGAGTCGTGGGCGTGGTCACCATGGTTACACTTCCTGTTCTGAGCTTGGACTTCCTGTCTGTGCTCGAAGGGGTTAGGAACTCCTTTTTGGGAGAGACAGACGCGTTGATACTCAGATTTGTCTTGCCTCCTCCTTCCTCTTCCTCCTCCCTTTTCTTCATCACGGACAGTTTGGAACTGGTCTTAACAAGAGGGGGGACCTTTTTAGGGGACGGCCCGATCACGTCCTGGTTGTGATCCCGCCCATTGGGCTGTGATTGGCTGGCGGTGTTGCTGTGGGAGGAGTTAGCGCTGCTTTTGTTGGCTGACGTGGCAGACCCCAGATCCTCACCAGAGTATTTACGAGCCTGGACACACACACACACAGACACACACACAAAGACACATAAATATATATAGAGACATGTTGAATCTTTCAGAGAGAGAAAGAGAGAGTTTGTAGTGTGTGTGTGTGTGTACTCTTCACCTTTTTGGCGTGTGGTTGTTGGTCCAACATGGCCAGCGTCTTGGCAAACTCCTCGTCCTCGTGGACCTGCCTCTCCAACTCCATGTCCTCGTCCATCTGTAGCTGCTGGGCGATGACCTCATCAGTCAGCGACTCATCAGGGTCCTGAGAGAGCTGGACGAACAACACACAGTGGTCAACAACGACAACCAGTCGACTAGTCAGACTACACCTGGGTCTCATCAACAACAACTAGTCAGACTACACACTAGACCTGGGTCTCATCAACAACAACTAGTCAGACTACACACTAGACCTGGGCCTCATCAACAACAACTAGTCAGACTACACACTAGACCTGGGTCTCATCAACAACAACTAGTCAGACTACACACTAGACCTGGGTCTCATCAACAACAACTAGTCAGACTACACACTAGACCTGGGCCTCATCAACAACAACTAGTCAACTAGTCAGACTACACACTAGCCCTGGGTCCTGAGAAGGCTGGAGGGAGAGTAGAGAGTAGAGAGAGTTTTCCTCACAGTTTTCCTCTTGGTACTGGCCACCAGTTTCCTGTCCGGTCTCATCAACAACAACTAGTCAGACTACACACTAGCCCTGGGTCCTGAGAAGGCTGGAGGGAGAGTAGAGAGAGAGTTTTCCTCACAGTTTTCCTCTTGGTACTGGCCACCAGTTTCCTGTCCGGTCTCATCAACAACAACTAGTCAACTAGTCAGACTACACACTAGCCCTGGGTCCTGAGAAGGCTGGAGGGAGAGTAGAGAGAGAGAGTTTTCCTCACAGTTTTCCTCTTGGTACTGGCCACCAGTTTCCTGTCCGGTCTCATCAACAACAACTAGTCAGACTACACACTAGCCCTGGGTCTCATCAACAACAACTAGTCAACTAGTCAGACTACACACTAGCCCTGGGTCCTGAGAAGGCTGGAGGGAGAGTAGAGAGAGAGAGTTTTCCTCACAGTTTTCCTCTTGGTACTGGCCACCAGTTTCCTGTCCGGTCTCATCAACAACAATTAGTCAGACTACACACTAGCCCTGGGTCCTGAGAAGGCTGGAGGGAGAGTAGAGAGAGAGAGTTTTCCTCACAGTTTTCCTCTTGGTACTGGCCACCAGTCTCCTGTCCGACCGCTGCACACTCCCACTGCCAAAGTAGTCCAGGACAGAGGTGGGGGTGCGTTTGGTCTGCGGGGGCGCTGATTTAGGGGTGACGGGGGCTGGAGGAGACTTCTTCATCCCTCCTTTCCCTGTGGCGGGAACAAGGGTGGGTTTCGGGGGGGACCTGTGGCTCTCTTTGGTCCCGGGGCGGGCCTTTCCTGGTTTGGGCACTCCATTACCCTGGGGCTTAGCCTGGGACTTCTTCAGAGACAGGAAGTTATCGCTGTCTGAATCTACAGAGGGGAGGAGAGAGGGGGGGCGGGGGGAGAGAGAAAGAGAGACAGAAAGAGACAGAGAGAGAGAAAGACAGAGAGAGAGAAAGAGACAAAGAGAGAGAAAGAGAGAGAGAGACAGAGAGAGAGAGAGAAAGAGAGAGAGACAGAGAGAGAGAAAGAGAGAGAGAGAGACAGAGAGACAGAGAGAAAGAGAGAGAAAGAGAGAGAAAGAGAGAGAAAGAGAGAGAGACAGAGGCAGAGAAACAGGAGGGAAAAGAGTCTGTCAGGATGATTCATATTCTGATACATGTTACTAGAGTCTGTCAGGATGATTCATATTCTGATACATGTTACTAGAGTCTGTCAGGATGATTCATATTCTGATACATGTTACTAGAGTCTGTCAGGATGATTCATATTCTGATACATGTTACTAGAGTCTGTCAGGATGATTCATATTCTGATACGTTACTAGAGTCTGTCAGGATGATTCATATTCTGATACGTTACTAGAGTCTGTCAGGATGATTCATATTCTGATACATGTTACTAGAGTCTGTCAGGATGATTCATATTCTGATACGTTACTAGAGTCTGTCAGGATGATTCATATTCTGATACGTTACTAGAGTCTGTCAGGATGATTCATATTCTTATCTGTTACTAGAGTCTGTCAGGATGATTCATATTCTGATACGTTACTAGAGTCTGTCAGGATGATTCATATTCTGATACGTTACTAGAGTCTGTCAGGATGATTCATATTCTGATACACGTTACTAGAGTCTGTCAGGATGATTCATATTCTGATACACGTTACTAGAGTCTGTCAGGATGATTCATATTCTGATACACGTTACTAGAGTCTGTGAGGATGATTCATATTCTGATACGTTACTAGAGTCTGTGAGGATGATTCATATTCTGATACGTTACTAGAGTCTGTCAGGACGATTCATATTCTGATACACGTTACTAGAGTCTGTCAGGATGATTCATATTCTGATACACGTTACTAGAGTCTGTGAGGATGATTCATATTCTGATCTGTTACTAGAGTCTGTCAGGATGATTCATATTCTGATACACGTTACTAGAGTCTGTCAGGATGATTCATATTCTGATCTGTTACTAGAGTCTGTCAGGATGATTCATATTCTGATACGTTACTAAAGTCTGTCAGGATGATTCATATTCTCCCGTTTAGTTCTGGTATTCTGCCGTTATTTCCGGTACGTCCCGGTATTCTCCCGTTATGGAGTCTCGTCTGTCTCACCTGTCTCAGAGACGTACTGCACAGGGTCTTTCTTGGCAGGAGGAAGAGGAGCCGGAGGAAGAGGAAGGTTTGGTTTCTGGGCCTTCTGCTTCACTACCTCCTCCTCAGAGTCTACAGGAGGGAGTGGGGGGGAAAGGGAGGGAGGTGGCGAGGGAGGGAGGGAGGGGGGGGGGAGAGGGAGGGAGGGGGGAGAGGGGAGGAGAGAGGGAGGGGGAAAGGGAGAGAGGGAGAGGAGAGAGGGAGGTAGGGGGAGAGGAGAGAGGGAGGGAAGTAGGGGGAGAGGGAGGGAGGTAGGGGGAGAGGGAGGGAGGGAGGGGGAGGGAGGGAGGGAGGGAGGGGGGAGAGGGAGGGAGGGGGGAGAGGGGAGGAGAGAGGGAGGTAGGGGGAGAGGAGAGAGGGAGGGGAGGGATGTTTGGTGATGACAACAACAAAAATAGCCAAGTGACTAACTTAACCATTACCTTGTGTTGTAGACATGAGACCACAGACACAAGCAGCTGGTTAGTGGCTGGAGTGAACAACAGGAAACCCTCCTTAAGACTCGGGAGGAAACCCTCCTTAAGACTCGGGAGGAAACCCTCCTTAAGACTCGGGAGGAAACCCTCCTTAAGACTCGGGAGGAAACCCTCCTTAAGACTCGGGAGGAAACCCTCCTTAACCTCGGGAGGAAACCCTCCTTAACCTCGGGAGGAAACCCTCCTTAACCTCGGGAGGAAACCCTCCTTAACTTTAGACTCGACGGACTCTTACAAAGAAATTACTTATTTTTTCTAGTTTCAGAAACCCCCTGCAGGATGACCCCCATATTCTAAGATAACAGCCAGAGAAGGTGTTGTTTTTTCCCCAGAAACCCCCTGCAGGATGACCCCCATATTCTAAGATAACAGCCAGAGAAGGTGTTGTTTTTTCCCAGAAACCACCCTGCAGGATGACCCCCATATTCTAAGATAACAGCCAGAGAAGGTGTTGTTTTTTCCCAGAAACCCCCTGCAGGATGACCCCCATATTCTAAGATAACAGCCAGAGAAGGTGTTGTTTTTTCCCCAGAAACCCCCTGCAGGATGACCCCAATATTCTAAGATAACAGCCAGAGAAGGTGTTGTTTTTTCCCAGAAACCACCCTGCAGGATGACCCCCATATTCTAAGATAACAGCCAGAGAAGGTGTTGTTTTTCCCCAGAAACCCCCCTGCAGGATGACCCCCATATTCTATGATAACAGCCAGAGAAGGTGTTCTGTTTTTCCCCAGAAACCCCCTGCAGGATGACCCCCATATTCTATGATAACAGCCAGAGAAGGTGTTCTGTTTTTCCCCAGAAGGCCCGTTGGACATCAGTGCGCTCTGTCCGTTTGAGTTTACAACCAAAACAGGTTGAACGAATATGAAAGAGTAGAAACGCTGGTCGATTAAAGTCTGACTCCACAGAGACATATTTATACATGTTGAGCATGACAAATCATTATGACCCCCGACCCTCTGACCTCACAGAGACATATTTATACATGTTGAGCATGACAAAATCATTATGACCCCCCGCCCCTCTGACCTCACATAGACATATTTATACATGTTGAGCATGACAAATCATTATGACCCCCGCCCCTCTGACCTCACAGAGACATATTTATACATGTTGAGCATGACAAATCATTATGACCCCCGACCCTCTGACCTCACAGAGACATATTTATACATGTTGAGCATGACAAATCATTATGACCCCCCGCCCCTCTGACCTCACAGAGACATATTTATACATGTTGAGCATGACAAATCATTATGACCCCCGACCCTCTGACCCCCGACCCTCGCCTCTCTGACCTCACAGAGACATATTTATACATGTTGAGCATGACAAATCATTATGACCCCCCGCCCCTCTGACCTCACAGAGACATATTTATACATGTTGAGCATGACAAATCATTATGACCCCCCGCCCCTCTGACCCCCGCTCCTCTGACCTCACAGAGACATATTTATACATGTTGAGCATGACAAAATCATTATGACCCCCCGCCCCTCTGACCTCACAGAGACATATTTATACATGTTGAGCATGACAAAATCATTATGACCCCCCGCCCCTCTGACCTCACAGAGACATATTTATACATGTTGAGCATGACAAAATCATTATGACCCCCCGCCCCTCTGACCTCACAGAGACATATTTATACATGTTGAGCATGACAAAATCATTATGACCCCCCGCCCCTCTGACCTCACAGAGACATATTTATACATGTTGAGCATGACAAAATCATTATGACCCCCCGCCCCTCTGACCTCACAGAGACATATTTATACATGTTGAGCATGACAAAATCATTATGACCCCCCGCCCCTCTGACCTCACAGAGACATATTTATACATGTTGAGCATGACAAAATCATTATGACCCCCCGCCCCTCTGACCTCACAGAGACATATTTATACATGTTGAGCATGACAAAATCATTATGACCCCCCGCCCCTCTGACCTCACAGAGACATATTTATACATGTTGAGCATGACAAAATCATTATGACCCCCCGCCCCTCTGACCTCACAGAGACATATTTATACATGTTGAGCATGACAAAATCATTATGACCCCCCGCCCCTCTGACCTCACAGAGACATATTTATACATGTTGAGCATGACAAAATCATTATGACCCCACGCCCCTCTGACCTCACAGAGACATATTTATACATGTTGAGCATGACAAAATCATTATGACCCCCCGCCCCTCTGACCTCACAGAGACATATTTATACATGTTGAGCATGACAAAATCATTATGACCCCCCGCCCCTCTGACCTCACAGAGACATATTTATACATGTTGAGCATGACAAAATCATTATGACCCCTGACCCTCTGACCTCACAGAGACATATTTATACATGTTGAGCATGACAAAATCATTATGACCCCTGACCCTCTGACCCCCCGCCCCTCTGACCTCACAGAGACATATTTATACATGTTGAGCATGACAAAATCATTATGACCCCCCGCCCCTCTGACCTCACAGAGACATATTTATACATGTTGAGCATGACAAAATCATTATGACCCCCCGCCCCTCTGACCTCACAGAGACATATTTATACATGTTGAGCATGACAAAATCATTATGACCCCCCGCCCCTCTGACCTCACAGAGACATATTTATACATGTTGAGCATGACAAAATCATTATGACCCCCCGCCCCTCTGACCTCACAGAGACATATTTATACATGTTGAGCATGACAAAATCATTATGACCCCCCGCCCCTCTGACCTCACAGAGACATATTTATACATGTTGAGCATGACAAAATCATTATGACCCCCCGCCCCTCTGACCTCACAGAGACATATTTATACATGTTGAGCATGACAAAATCATTATGACCCCCCGCCCCTCTGACCTCACAGAGACATATTTATACATGTTGAGCATGACAAAATCATTATGACCCCCCGCCCCTCTGACCTCACAGAGACATATTTATACATGTTGAGCATGACAAAATCATTATGACCCCCCGCCCCTCTGACCTCACAGAGACATATTTATACATGTTGAGCATGACAAAATCATTATGACCCCCCGCCCCTCTGACCTCACAGAGACATATTTATACATGTTGAGCATGACAAAATCATTATGACCCCCCGCCCCTCTGACCTCACAGAGACATATTTATACATGTTGAGCATGACAAAATCATTATGACCCCCCGCCCCTCTGACCTCACAGAGACATATTTATACATGTTGAGCATGACAAAATCATTATGACCCCCCGCCCCTCTGACCTCACAGAGACATATTTATACATGTTGAGCATGACAAAATCATTATGACCCCTGACCCTCTGACCTCACAGAGACATATTTATACATGTTGAGCATGACAAAATCATTATGACCCCTGACCCTCTGACCCCCCGCCCCTCTGACCTCACAGAGACATATTTATACATGTTGAGCATGACAAAATCATTATGACCCCCCGCCCCTCTGACCTCACAGAGACATATTTATACATGTTGAGCATGACAAAATCATTATGACCCCCCGCCCCTCTGACCTCACAGAGACATATTTATACATGTTGAGCATGACAAAATCATTATGACCCCCCGCCCCTCTGACCTCACAGAGACATATTTATACATGTTGAGCATGACAAAATCATTATGACCCCCCGCCCCTCTGACCTCACAGAGACATATTTATACATGTTGAGCATGACAAAATCATTATGATCCCCCGCCCCTCTGACCTCACAGAGACATATTTATACATGTTGAGCATGACAAAATCATTATGACCCCCCGCCCCTCTGACCTCACAGAGACATATTTATACATGTTGAGCATGACAAAATCATTATGACCCCCCGCCCCTCTGACCCCCGCTCCTCTGACCTCCCGCCCCTCTGACCCCCCGCCCCTCTAACCCCCGCCGCTCTGACCTCACAGAGACATATTTATACATGTTGAGCATGACAAAATCATTATGACCCCCCGCCCCTCTGACCTCACAGAGACATATTTATACATGTTGAGCATGACAAAATCATTATGACCCCCCGCCCCTCTGACCTCACAGAGACATATTTATACATGTTGAGCATGACAAATCATTATGACCCCCGACCCTCTGACCTCACAGAGACATATTTATACATGTTGAGCATGACAAATCATTATGACCCCCCGCCCCTCTGACCTCACAGAGACATATTTATACATGTTGAGCATGACAAATCATTATGACCCCCGACCCTCTGACCCCCGACCCTCGCCTCTCTGACCTCACAGAGACATATTTATACACGTTGAGCATGACAAATCATTATGACCCCCGCCCCTCTGACCCCTGCCCCTCTGACCCCCTGACCTCACAGAGACATATTTATACATGTTGAGCATGACAAATCATTATGACCCCCGCCCCTCTGACCCCCCGCCCCTCTGACCTCACAGAGACATATTTATACATGTTGAGCATGACAAATCATACACACTATGTGTCTGTCTACTGCAAATCATTATGACCCCCGCCCCTTTGACCCCCGACCCTCGCCTCTCTGACCCCCGACCCTCTGACCTTGTGTTAGGTTGCGTTTCAGCCTAAATCATGAATATATGTCGGCTCATTTGCAAATGAGAACTTGTTCTCAACTTTATTTAACCAGCTAGGCTAGGTGTCAACTAGCCTACCTGGTTAAATAAAGGTGATATAAAAATGTTAAACATTTCATTTGGAAACGACCGTTAAATGGCCCATTCTAAAAACACAGGGCCAGTAATACCTCCACAGTCAGAGGGGCAGTCATCATTATTACCCGACTCAATGACCATTAAATGGCACAGAGGGGCAGTCATCATTATTACCAGTCAGAGGGGCAGTCATCATTATTACCAGCCAGAGGTTCAGTCATCATTATTACCAGTCAGAGGGGCAGTCATCATTATTACCAGTCAGAGGTTCAGTCATCATTATTACCAGCCAGAGGGGCAGTCATCATTATTACCAGCCAGAGGTTCAGTCATCATTATTACCAGTCAGAGGGGCAGTCATCATTATTACCAGTCAGAGGTTCAGTCATCATTATTACCAGCCAGAGGTTCAGTCATCATTATTACCAGTCAGAGGTTCAGTCATCATTATTACCAGTCAGAGGGGCAGTCATCATTATTACCAGTTAGAGGTTCAGTCATCATTATTACCAGTCAGAGGGGCAGTCATCATTATTACCAGCCAGAGGTCCAGTCATCATTATTACCAGTTAGAGGTTCAGTCATCATTATTACCAGCCAGAGGTCCAGTCATCATTATTACCAGTCAGAGGTTCAGTCATCATTATTACCAGCCAGAGGTCCAGTCATCATTATTACCAGTCAGAGGTCCAGTCATCATTATTACCAGCCAGAGGTTCAGTCATCATTATTACCAGTCAGAGGGGCAGTCATCATTATTACCAGTCAGAGGTTCAGTCATCATTATTACCAGTCAGAGGTTCAGTCATCATTATTACCAGCCAGAGGTTCAGTCATCATTATTACCAGCCAGAGGTCCAGTCATCATTATTACCAGTCAGAGGTTCAGTCATCATTATTACCAGCCAGAGGGGCAGTCATCATTATTACCAGCCAGAGGGGCAGTCATCATTATTACCAGTCAGAGGTTCAGTCATCATTATTACCAGTCAGAGGTCCAGGCATCATTATTACCATTCAGAGGTTCAGTCATCATTATTACCAGTCAGAGGTCCAGGCATCATTATTACCAGTCAGAGGTTCAGTCATCATTATTACCAGTCAGAGGTCCAGGCATCATTATTACCAGCCAGAGGGGCAGTCATCATTATTACCAGTCAGAGGGGCAGTCATCATTATTACCAGTCAGAGGGGCAGTCATCATTATTACCAGTCAGAGGTTCAGTCATCATTATTACCAGTCAGAGGTTCAGTCATCATTATTACCAGTCAGAGGTCCAGTCATCATTATTACCAGCCAGAGGTTCAGTCATCATTATTACCAGTCAGAGGTCCAGTCATCATTATTACCAGCCAGAGGGGCAGTCATCATTATTACCAGCCAGAGGTTCAGTCATCATTATTACCAGCCAGAGGTCCAGTCATCATTATTACCAGCCAGAGGTTCAGTCATCATTATTACCAGTCAGAGGTCCAGTCATCATTATTACCAGTCAGAGGTTCAGTCATCATTATTACCAGCCAGAGGTTCAGTCATCATTATTACCAGTCAGAGGTTCAGTCATCATTATTACCAGTTAGAGGTTCAGTCATCATTATTACCAGTCAGAGGTCCAGTCATCATTATTACCAGTCAGAGGTTCAGTCATCATTATAATAATGATTACCAGTCATTATTACCAGTCAGAGGTCCAGTCATCATTACCAGTCATTATTACCAGTCAGAGGTTCAGTCATCATTACCAGTCATTATTACCAGTCAGAGGTTCAGTCATCATTATTACCAGTCAGAGGGGCAGTCATAATTATTACCAGCCAGAGGGGCAGTCATCATTATTACCAGTCAGAGGGACAGTCATCATTATTACCAGTCAGAGGGACAGTCATCATTATTACCAGTCAGAGGTTCAGTCATCATTATTACCAGTCAGAGGTTCAGTCATCATCATTATTACCAGTCAGAGGGGCAGTCATCATTATTACCAGTCAGAGGTTCAGTCATCATTATTACCAGCCAGAGGTTCAGTCATCATTATTACCAGCCAGAGGTCCAGTCATCATTATTACCAGTCAGAGGTCCAGTCATCATTATTACCAGTCAGAGGTTCAGTCATCATTATTACCAGCCAGAGGTTCAGTCATCATTATTACCAGTCAGAGGTTCAGTCATCATTATTACCAGTTAGAGGTTCAGTCATCATTATTACCAGTCAGAGGTCCAGTCATCATTATTACCAGTCAGAGGTCCAGGCATCATTATTACCAGTCAGAGGTCCAGTCATCATTATTACCAGTCAGAGGTTCAGTCATCATTATTACCAGCCAGAGGTCCAGTCATCATTATTACCAGTCAGAGGTCCAGTCATCATTATTACCAGTCAGAGGGGCAGTCATCATTATTACCAGTCAGAGGTCCAGGCATCATTATTACCAGTCAGAGGTTCAGTCATCATTATTACCAGCCAGAGGGGCAGTCATCATTGTTACCAGTCAGAGGTCCAGTCATCATTATTACCAGTCAGAGGTTCAGTCATCATTATTACCAGTCAGAGGTTCAGTCATCATTATTACCAGCCAGTCAGAGGTTCAGTCATCATTATTACCAGCCAGAGGGGCAGTCATCACTATTACCAGTCAGAGGTTCAGTCATCATTATTACCAGTCAGAGGTTCAGTCATCATTATTACCAGTCAGAGGTCCAGGCATCATTATTACCAGTCAGAGGTCCAGGCATCATTATTACCAGTCAGAGGTCCAGGCATCATTATTACCAGTCAGAGGTCCAGGCATCATTATTACCAGTCAGAGGTTCAGTCATCATTATTACCAGTCAGAGGTCCAGGCATCATTATTACCAGTCAGAGGTTCAGTCATCATTATTACCAGTCAGAGGTCCAGTCATCATTATTACCAGTCAGAGGTCCAGTCATCATTATTACCAGTCAGAGGTCCAGTCATCATTATTACCAGTCAGAGGTCCAGTCATCATTATTACCAGCCAGAGGGGCAGTCATCATTATTACCAGTCAGAGGTTCAGTCATCATTATTACCAGTCAGAGGTTCAGTCATCATTATTACCAGTCAGAGGTCCAGTCATCATTATTACCAGTCAGAGGTTCAGTCATCATTATTACCAGCCAGAGGTTCAGTCATCATTATTACCAGTCAGAGGGACAGTCATCATTATTACCAGTCAGAGGTTCAGTCATCATTATTACCAGTCAGAGGTTCAGTCATCATTATTACCAGTCAGAGGGACAGTCATCATTATTACCAGTCAGAGGTTCAGTCATCATTATTACCTGACTCAATGACCATTTTTTACCTTTATTTAACCAGGCAAGTCAGTTAAGAACAAATTCAGCTCGGGGGTTTGAACTCGCAACCTTCCGGTTACTAGTCCAACGCTCTAACCACTAGGCTACCCTGCCGCCCCATTAAATGTCCCACAGAGGGACAGTCATCATTATTACCTGACTCAATGACCATTAAATGGCCCAGAGGTCCAGTCATCATTATTACCTGACTCAATGACCATTAAATGTCCCACAGAGGGACAGTCATCATTATTACCAGTCAGAGGTCCAGTCATCATTATTACCTGACTCAATGACCACTAAATGGCCCACAGAGGTCCAGTCATCATTATTACCAGTCAGAGGTTCAGTCATCATTATTACCTGTCAGACGTCCAGTCATCATTATTACCAGTCAGAGGTCCAGTCATCATTATTACCAGTCAGAGGTCCAGTCATCATTATTACCAGCATGAGGGACAGTCATCATTATTACCAGTCAGAGGTCCAGTCATCATTATTACCAGTCAGAGGTCCAGTCATCATTATTACCTGACTCAATGACCACTAAATGGCCCACAGAGGTCCAGTCATCATTATTACCAGTCAGAGGTTCAGTCATCATTATTACCTGTCAGACGTCCAGTCATCATTATTACCAGTCAGAGGTTCAGTCATCATTATTACCAGTCAGAGGTTCAGTCATCATTATTACCAGCCAGAGGTTCAGTCATCATTATTACCAGTCAGAGGTTCAGTCATCATTATTACCAGTCAGAGGTCCAGGCATCATTATTACCAGTCAGAGGTCCAGGCATCATTATTACCAGTCAGAGGTCCAGGCATCATTATTACCAGTCAGAGGTCCAGTCATCATTATTACCAGTCAGAGGTCCAGTCATCATTATTACCAGTCAGAGGTCCAGGCATCATTATTACCAGTCAGAGGTTCAGTCATCATTATTACCAGTCAGAGGTCCAGGCATCATTATTACCAGTCAGAGGTTCAGTCATCATTATTACCAGTCAGAGGTCCAGTCATCATTATTACCAGCCAGAGGTTCAGTCATCATTATTACCAGTCAGAGGTCCAGTCATCATTATTACCAGTCAGAGGTCCAGTCATCATTATTACCAGTCAGAGGTCCAGTCATCATTATTACCAGCCAGAGGGGCAGTCATCATTATTACCAGTCAGAGGTTCAGTCATCATTATTACCAGTCAGAGGTTCAGTCATCATTATTACCAGTCAGAGGTCCAGTCATCATTATTACCAGTCAGAGGTTCAGTCATCATTATTACCAGCCAGAGGTTCAGTCATCATTATTACCAGTCAGAGGGACAGTCATCATTATTACCAGTCAGAGGTTCAGTCATCATTATTACCAGTCAGAGGTTCAGTCATCATTATTACCAGTCAGAGGTTCAGTCATCATTATTACCAGTCAGAGGTTCAGTCATCATTATTACCAGTCAGAGGGACAGTCATCATTATTACCAGTCAGAGGTTCAGTCATCATTATTACCTGACTCAATGACCATTTTTTACCTTTATTTAACCAGGCAAGTCAGTTAAGAACAAATTCAGCTCGGGGGTTTGAACTCGCAACCTTCCGGTTACTAGTCCAACGCTCTAACCACTAGGCTACCCTGCCGCCCCATTAAATGTCCCACAGAGGGACAGTCATCATTATTACCTGACTCAATGACCATTAAATGGCCCAGAGGTCCAGTCATCATTATTACCTGACTCAATGACCATTAAATGTCCCACAGAGGGACAGTCATCATTATTACCAGTCAGAGGTCCAGTCATCATTATTACCTGACTCAATGACCACTAAATGGCCCACAGAGGTCCAGTCATCATTATTACCAGTCAGAGGTTCAGTCATCATTATTACCTGTCAGACGTCCAGTCATCATTATTACCAGTCAGAGGTCCAGTCATCATTATTACCAGTCAGAGGTCCAGTCATCATTATTACCAGCATGAGGGACAGTCATCATTATTACCAGTCAGAGGTCCAGTCATCATTATTACCAGTCAGAGGTCCAGTCATCATTATTACCTGACTCAATGACCACTAAATGGCCCACAGAGGTCCAGTCATCATTATTACCAGTCAGAGGTTCAGTCATCATTATTACCTGTCAGACGTCCAGTCATCATTATTACCAGTCAGAGGTTCAGTCATCATTATTACCAGTCAGAGGTTCAGTCATCATTATTACCAGCCAGAGGTTCAGTCATCATTATTACCAGTCAGAGGTTCAGTCATCATTATTACCTGACTCAATGACCACTAAATGGCCCAGAGGTCCAGTCATCATTATTACCAGCCAGAGGTTCAGTCATCATTATTACCAGTCAGAGGTTCAGTCATCATTATTACCAGTCAGAGGTCCAGTCATCATTATTACCTGACTCAATGACAGCACGCCTCTTTCTCTCATTGTCCTTCTTCTTCTTCTTCTCCACCTTGGGGCTGGTGATCTGGAACACATCATCCTCATCATCATCCTCCTCACCACCATCATTATCATCATCATCATCATCATCAGCTTCCTCACCACCATCATTATCCTAATCATCATCCTCATCATCATCAGCTTCCTCACCACCATCATTATCCTCATCATCATCATCCTCCTCACCACCATCATTATTATCCTCATCATCATCCTCCTCACCACCATCATTATTATCATCATTATCCTCATCATCATCATCCTCCTCACCACCATCATTATCATCATCACCACCATCATCATCATCCTCACCACCATCACCACCATCCACATCATCACCACCATCACCATCATCCTCATCATCACCATCATCCTCATCATCACCACCATCCTCATCATCATCATCATCATCATCCTCATCCTGTTCACCACCATGGTCATTATAATCATAGTCATTGAAGTCGTGAGCGTAGCAGTGTGGTTGGGGTTAAGAAAGTGTAGAAATAGGTGGGATTTAGCACTTTGTGGCTATAGAAGCTAGCGCCGACCAGTTCACTGACTAGAGACTCTGGTTTATAATAATAAATACCTTGGTGGTCGACCAGTTCACTGACTAGAGACTCTGGTTTATAATAAATACCTTGGTGGTCGACCAGTTCACTGACTAGAGACTCTGGTTTATATTAATACCTTGGTGGTCGACCAGTTCACTGACTAGAGACTCTGGTTTATATTAATACCTTGGTGGTCGACCAGTTCACTGACTAGAGACTCTGGTTTATATTAATACCTTGGTGGTCGACCAGTTCTCTGACTAGAGACTCTGGTTTATATTAATACCTTGGTGGTCGACCAGTTCACTGACTAGAGACTCTGGTTTATATTAATAAATACCTTGGTGGTCGACCAGTTCACTGACTAGAGACTCTGGTTTATATTAATACCTTGGTGGTCGACCAGTTCACTGACTAGAGACTCTGGTTTATATTAATACCTTGGTGGTCGACCAGTTCACTGACTAGAGACTCTGGTTTATATTAATACCTTGGTGGTCGACCAGTTCACTGACTAGAGACTCTGGTTTATATTAATACCTTGGTGGTCGACCAGTTCACTGACTAGAGACTCTGGTTTATAATAAATACCTTGGTGGTCGACCAGTTCACTGACTAGAGACTCTGGTTTATATTAATACCTTGGTGGTCGACCAGTTCACTGACTAGAGACTCTGGTTTATATTAATACCTTGGTGGTCGACCAGTTCACTGACTAGAGACTCTGGTTTATATTAATACCTTGGTGGTCGACCAGTTCACTGACTAGAGACTCTGGTTTATATTAATACCTTGGTGGTAGACCAGTTCACTGACTAGAGACTCTGGTTTATATTAATACCTTGGTGGTCGACCAGTTCACTGACTAGAGACTCTGGTTTATATTAATACCTTGGTGGTCGACCAGTTCACTGACTAGAGACTCTGGTTTATAATAAATACCTTGGTGGCAGGTTTCTTCTTCTTCACTTCTTCGTCTGTTGAGACAGATTGCTTCTTCTTCTTCGTGGACTCCTTCTCTGTGTTGAGGGTTCCATCCTGAGATGGTTTCTGTGCTGCGGGTTTGCTTGATACAAAGAACCGCCTGATGTCCTTAGAATGGAAGGGGTGGGGGGGGTAAATGAGTCCACTGAGCCTAATTGACACCCTATTCCCTATATAATGCACTACAGGGCTCTGGTTAAAAGTAAATAGTGCACTGTATAGGAATACGGTGTAATTTGGGATCTATCCTAGACGTTAAATGACAGTTGATTTGAAGACATGCATTGCTACGTCACACATGAGCGAAATGTTGCGTGGACAGATAGATACAGTATCTAGTTCTGGTACAATCACATACTTTATATTTAAACTTTACTTAACTAGGCAAATCAGTTAATTAACGGCCTACCCCGGACTACGGTGGGCAAAAACTGCGCGACCCTATGGGACTCCCAATCACGGCCGGATGTGATGCGGCCTGGATTCGAACCAGGGACTGCAGTTGCCTAAGAGAGCTGCGCCATTTCGGGAGCCCAATTTAGCTGCATGAGTTGCTGTAGTTCTACTACCATCGCATATTTTATCTTTGTGATCTGCCCATGTAAAAATGCCACTTGGTGCCATAATTTTGTTGTCAGTATTGACAAGACGACTGTCGCTTTGCTGTTTGCCATGTAAACAACTGACTTGCAAAGATAGTCAGCTTCATGCATTGTTTTCATTAGCATGATAGCTAGTGAGTTAGCTAGAAATCCTACTGAAACAACCAAATAGGGCAACTACGGGTTGGGATCTAGTTGGCTTAACTAGTTTACTCGGTACATTCGTGCGTCCTCTAAAACACTAACATGCGTCCTAACGTTAGCTGACATGCGTTTCTATGCAATACTGAATCACTTATCACTTGTGTTGTTGCTGTTGTCAGGGAATGAGTTGTTGATTTGGACCTACGATGCATAGACGCCGTGACTTACCATAATCCACGACAAAATAAAATAGTTTTTCTTATTGATCGTGACGAGACTAGTTTACACTAGCAGCTCCTTTAAAAAAATAACAAATCCTCCTTGGCGCGAAGTGTGATCAGAGCGGAAGAGGAAGTGGAAGAGGGAGGCCCATGTCGGGGGAAAACGTGTCTCCCTCCAGCAGGTGGCGTTTTAGTCGTTGTTTCACTCATCAGGCATCAAGTCGTTTTTAATGTGTGGACGTCAATAAGAGTGTCGAATTTAATCAACAACAACAGACAAAATGGTTGATTTGTTACGTGACGTTTCTTTTTTTAATTATATAATGTAAGTTTAAGTTGTTACGAATGTACCGGTATAAGTAGGACACGTCACATCCCGGCAACTTTGAGAATAAACACTTTATATATCGGAGATGTTTATTTAATTTATTTCTCCTTTATGTAACCATGTAGGCCAGTTGAGAACAAGTTCTCATTTATAACTGCGACCCTGACCAAGATAAAGCACAGCAGTGCGACACATCTACCGGAGATGTTTATGCATATCTCTAGCAGGAGGCTACTAGTAGCATAGGATCTCTCCACATGTTCATCCTGAGACACTCTGATAGTATGTTTTATATTGATCCAGGTGATATGGGACCCTGATTTAACGTTCATTGTTCATGTGTTTATCTTTCATGGAATATTCTTTATCCATAAAATGAAGAGAACAAACTCTTTGCTTCACATTCTCTCTTAAATAATTTAAATATTATTTAGAAATGATCAGTAAATGTAAAAACAAAAAAGCAATACGCACCGTAAAAGTATTTAACAAATTGAAAATGAATATTGATATGTAATACCTCTGTCTGTTAGGTTTATGTACTCTTGTTTCTATATTTGTGTTTTTTTGCAATTGTTGTGTTAATAATAATTAATAAATATATATTTAAATCGTATCTCTCCACATTGAAAACAGGCGGTTTCGTGTATTCATTACGCCGATTCTGTTGCATAAAGTTGATTAAACGGAAGCAAACGGAACGAAACGGGGAGGAACCCACCCTGCATTTGTCCAATAGAAAACTCTCGTTCTGATCGGTTTGCTTCCGTTTGGTTGTTTAAAGGGAAAACGGTGCAAATCAAATATGATCGGTCACATACACACATATTTATCAGATGTTATTGCGGGTGTAGTGGAATGCTTGGTTCTTAAAGTGTTTTCGTAATGAATACGACCCGGAAGCTACGCCTCAATGTGTTTCATTGATGAGGACACAGCCAGCACAGTTTATAAAGACGAGAATTCGTATTCTAGCTCAGGTAAACTGCTCCAAAACTTTATTTAATTGATATGGCCTTTTTACAACGTTTACACGCGTGTCTACACACCCCTTTTGACGCAGGTACAAAGCTGTGTGTTAAGATAATTTTTTCTTCAAAATATTTTTCGATTTTGTATTTTATGTAATAACGAGGGAAGTCTGTTACCTTTGTAAATGTTGTGTGTGCGAATGTGAACGGTCCCAACGACACAGACGCCGACAACTAGACAGACGTCCAGTTTAAAGACCTGCCACCACTCTCACCTCTTTCCCACGACCAGGAAAGGACCGTGACGAACAGAGATATCCTATTACCCAGAAACACACACACGTACCTACCAGTCCCTGTTCTGAGGTGACACTGATGGGATCCTCCATGACGTACCTACCAGTCCCTGTTCTGAGGTAACACTGATGGGATCCTCCATGACGTACCTACCAGTCCCTGTTCTGAGGTAACATGACGTACCTACCAGTCCCTGTTAAGGTAACACTGATGGGATCCTACATGACGTACCTACCAGTCCCTGTTCTGAGGTGACACTGATGGGATCCTCCATGACGTACCTACCAGTCCCTGTTCTGAGGTAACATGACGTACCTACCAGTCCCTGTTAAGGTGACACTGATGGGATCCTCCATGACGTACCTACCAGTCCCTGTTCTGAGGTGACACTGATGGGATCCTCCATGACGTACCTACCAGTCCCTGTTCTGAGGTAACATGACCTACCTACCAGTCCCTGTTCTGAGGTGACACTGAGACTTGAACACTGATGGGATCCTCCATGACGTACCTACCAGTCCCTGTTCTGAGGTCACACTGAGACTTGAACACTGAGACTTGACGTACCTTGTATTGTTTTCACAGGATTCTTCTTACTTTTTAATTGTCTGTTTTCAAACACTTTGCAGATCTTTCTGACAGACACACGACTAATATCCAAACGCTCTATAACATTGCAGCCCTCTGAACAGGAACTAAGCTTCAGACTTAGTTCCTGTAATAATATCCTGAGCTTTTCTCACATCTCCTAGATAAAGAGGGCAACCTTATAGTAAAAAATATATAAAACGTCTGTTGTGTTATTCAATGTATTTCTATGGGCTACGGTAGTAAAGGCCAATGTCTCAAATGAAGGGGTTCCCAAAACAAGACATTTGAGTAGTTAAATGATCCTTGGTATGACTTTCTTAAAACAATTACACCTTATTTTAGAACACCCCCCCCCCCCCCAAAAAAAAAAAAAGTCTTAAAAGACTACATATTAATTTATATCAGGACAGTTATTTTATTTGACCAGTTAAGAACAAATTCTAGGGTCGTTATCCACGTAGAAGTGGAAACCGATAACTAACTTGATCGTTGTTATAGACAGGGGTGCAGTTGTCGCTAAGACTCTGATCTGGGGTCAGTTATTCATCTTTCACACTAACGGTTAAGATGAGGGGAAGCTGATCCTAGACGTGTACCTCAGGGAAACTCCCCCCCCCCCCCAGAGCGCTCGATTGGTCTGATATTACCTGTTAGAATGCACTATAACATGTCAGCCAATAGGAACCAGAGACGGGATTTGTGGGTGTAACAATAGAATTCTAAATTCAGTATTTCCTGCTGCATTCACACCCAAGTGGGATGTTGGAATTTACCAGTTTGTGAAGGCATAAATAACAGCTGGATGCCTTCACCTGACTTGAACTCATGAGAAACTCCGGATTGGCTAATGGTTAACGAACCGTGTCGCAATCCATCTGCTTTGTAAACAGACTGTTAAAAATAAAATCAAATGTTTTTCCATGTTTTTTTGTTGCATATTATCTGCCCTAAAAAGCAGGTGAGGTCAGAGGTCACCATGTGGGAGAAGCGAGCGCTCAGGATGATAGCTTCCCCCACTAGTAGATTACCAATTGGGAGGGCCCTTCAAGTGGATTTATCCCAGTCTATGGTAAATTCCCACTAGTAGATTACCAGTTGGGAGGGCCCTTCTAGTGGATTTATCCCAGTCTATGGTAAATTCCCACTAGTAGATTACCAGTTGGGAGGGCCCTTCTAGTGGATTTATCCCAGTCTATGGTAAATTCCCACTAGTAGATTACCAATTGGGAGGGCCCTTCTAGTGGATTTATCCCAGTCTATGGTAAATTCCCACTAGTAGATTACCAGTTGGGAGGGCCCTTCTAGTAGATTTATCCCAGTCTATGGTAAATTCCCACTAGTAGATTACCAGTTGGGAGGGCCCTTCTAGTAGATTTCTCCCAGTCTATGGTAAATTCCCACTAGTAGATTACCAGTTGGGAGGGCCCTTCTAGTAGATTTATCCCAGTCTATGGTAAATTCCCACTAGTAGATTACCAGTTGGGAGGGCCCTTCTAGTAGATTTATCCCAGTCGTATGTGGTAAATTCCCACATGGTTATGAACTAAGCATAAGTAATTTAACGTGATCTGTGGGTGCGACGCCCAAAATGGGTTGACTAACAGGAAGAAGAGGAATGACCAGCTTGGTTTGAACTACATGAACCAGCCAATAGGAACCACAAACACAGGATGTGGGGTGTCGTTGAAAAAAAGGGGAGGGATTTTATTGGTCAATAGTGAGTTCCAGAGATGCATCTGATTGGGTTATTCGTCCGCCTGTTCCGCCACAACGGTCTCTTCTCACTGACGTAGATCCAGGAACTTCCTGATGTCCTTCTTGACCGTGGTGACTTGTTGGATCAGAGTGGCTGGAGGAGAGAGAGAGAGAGAACAAGAGGAGCGAGAGAGAGAGAACAAGAGGAGAGGGAGAGAGAACAAGAGGAGAGGGAGAGAGAACAAGAGGAGCGAGAACAAGAGGAGAGAGAGAGAGAGAACAAGAGGAGAGAGAGAGAGAGAACAAGAGGAGCGAGAACAAGAGGAGAGAGAGAGAGAGAACAAGAGGGAGAGAGAGAACAAGAGGGAGAGAGAGAACAAGAGGGAGAGAGAGAACAAGAGGGAGAGAGAGAACAAGAGGGAGAGAGAGAACAAGAGGGAGAGAGAGAACAAGAGGAGCGAGAGAGAGAGAACAAGAGGAGCGAGAGAGAGAGAACAAGAGGAGCGGGAGAGAGAGAACAAGAGGAGCGAGAACAAGAGGAGCGAGAACAAGAGGAGCGAGAACAAGAGGAGCGAGAGAGAGAGAACAAGAGGAGCGGGAGAGAGAGAACAAGAGGAGCGGGAGAGAGAGAACAAGAGGAGCGGGAGAGAGAGAACAAGAGGAGCGGGAGAGAGAGAACAAGAGGAGCGGGAGAGAGAGAACAAGAGGAGCGGGAGAGAGAGAACCAGAGGAGCGGGAGAGAGAGAACCAGAGGAGCGGGAGAGAGAACAAGAGGAGAGGGAGAGAGAGAACCAGAGGAGCGGGAGAGAGAGAACAAGAGGAGCGGCAGAGAGAGAACAAGAGGAGAGGGAGAGAGAACCAGAGGAGCGGGAGAGAGAGAACAAGAGGAGCGGCAGAGAGAGAACAAGAGAGAGCAAGAGGAGGGAGAGAGAGAACAAGAGGAGAGAGAACAAGAGGAGAGAGAACAAGAGGAGAGAGAACAAGAGGAGAGAGAGAACAAGAGGAGCGAGAGAGAGAGAACAAGAGGAGCGAGAGAGAGAGAACAAGAGGAGCGGGAGAGAGAGAACAAGAGGAGGGAGAGAGAGAACAAGAGGAGCGAGAGAGAGAACAAGAGGAGAGAGAACAAGAGGAGAGAGAACAAGAGGAGAGAGAACAAGAGGAGAGAGAACAAGAGGAGAGGGAGAGAGAGAACAAGAGGAGCGAGAGAGAGAGAACAAGAGGAGCGAGAGAGAGAGAACAAGAGGAGCGAGAGAGAGAGAACAAGAGGAGCGAGAGAGAGAGAACAAGAGGAGCGGCAGAGAGAGAACCAGAGGAGCGGGAGAGAGAGAACAAGAGGAGCGGGAGAGAGAGAACAAGAGGAGAGGGAGAGAGAGAACCAGAGGAGCGGGAGAGAGAGAACCAGAGGAGCGGGAGAGAGAGAACAAGAGGAGCGGCAGAGAGAGAACCAGAGGAGCGGCAGAGAGAACCAGAGGAGCGGGAGAGAGAGAACAAGAGGAGCGGCAGAGAGAGAACAAGAGGAGAGGGAGAGCAAGACGAGGGAGAGAGAGAACAAGAGGAGAGAGAACAAGAGGAGAGAGAACAAGAGGAGAGGGAGAGAGAGAACAAGAGGAGCGAGAGAGAGAGAACAAGAGGAGCGAGAGAGAGAGAACAAGAGGAGCGGGAGAGAGAGAACAAGAGGAGCGGGAGAGAGAGAACAAGAGGAGCGGCAGAGAGAGAACCAGAGGAGCGGGAGAGAGAGAACAAGAGGAGAGGGAGAGAACCAGAGGAGCGGGAGAGAGAGAACAAGAGGAGCGGCAGAGAGAGAACCAGAGGAGAGGGAGAGAGAACCAGAGGAGCGGGAGAGAGAGAACAAGAGGAGAGAGAACAAGAGGAGAGAGAACAAGAGGAGCGGGAGAGAGAGAACAAGAGGAGCGAGAGAGAGAGAACAAGAGGAGCGAGAGAGAGAGAACAAGAGGAGCGGGAGAGAGAGAACAAGAGGAGCGGGAGAGAGAGAACAAGAGGAGCGGGAGAGAGAGAACAAGAGGAGCGGGAGAGAGAGAACAAGAGGAGCGGGAGAGAGAGAACAAGAGGAGCGGGAGAGAGAGAACAAGAGGAGCGGGAGAGAGAGAACAAGAGGAGCGGGAGAGAGAGAACAAGAGGAGCGGGAGAGAGAGAACAAGAGGAGCGGGAGAGAGAGAACAAGAGGAGCGGGAGAGAGAGAACAAGAGGAGCGGGAGAGAGAGAACAAGAGGAGCGGGAGAGAGAGAACAAGAGGAGCGGGAGAGAGAGAACAAGAGGAGCGGGAGAGAGAGAACAAGAGGAGCGGGAGAGAGAGAACAAGAGGAGCGGGAGAGAGAGAACAAGAGGAGAGGGAGAGAGAGAACGAGAGGAGAGAGAGAGAGAGAACGAGAGAGAGAGAACGAGAGAGAGAGAGAACGAGAGAGAGAGAACGAGAGAGAGAGAACAAGAGAGAGAGAACAAGAGAGAGAGAACAAGAGGAGAGAGAGGGAGAACAAGAGGAGAGGGAGAACAAGAGGAGAGAGAGAACAAGAGGAGAGAGAGAACAAGAGGAGAGAGAGAACAAGAGGAGCGGGAGAGAGAGAACAAGAGGAGCGGGAGAGAGAGAACAAGAGGAGAGGGAGAGAGAGAACAAGAGGAGAGAGAGAGAGAGAACGAGAGAGAGAGAACGAGAGAGAGAGAACAAGAGAGAGAGAACAAGAGAGAGAGAACAAGAGGAGAGAGAGGGAGAACAAGAGGAGAGGGAGAACAAGAGGAGAGAGAGAACAAGAGGAGAGAGAGAACAAGAGGAGAGAGAGAACAAGAGGAGAGAGAGAACAAGAGGAGAGAGAGAACAAGAGGAGAGATAGAACAAGAGGAGAGATAGAACAAGAGGAGCGAGAGAACAAGAGGAGCGGGAGAGAGAGAACAAGAGGAGCGGGAGAGAGAGAACAAGAGGAGAGGGAGAGAGAGAACAAGAGGAGAGAGAGAGAGAGAGAACAAGAGGAGAGGGAGAGAGAGAACGAGAGGAGAGGGAGAGAGAGAACAAGAGGAGAGGGAGAGAGAGAACAAGAGGAGAGGGAGAGAGAGAACAAGAGGAGAGGGAGAGAGAGAACAAGAGGAGCGAGAGAACAAGAGGAGCGAGAGAACAAGAGGAGCGAGAGAACAAGAGGAGAGAGAGAACAAGAGGAGAGAGAGAACAAGAGGAGAGAGAGAACAAGAGGAGAGAGAGAACAAGAGGAGAGAGAGCGAGAGAACAACTGTTAAGAGTAAAAAAACAAAATGGGGCACGAGGTTCAGTTCAAACTTCAGGTCTCTAATACGGCCCATAACGCAGGTTACAGGCGTATCATTTCTCTAACGTTGGTTAAAGCCTTGCGTGTCAGAAAGATTACAGCATAAAAAAAGGGGGTTTTCAAAGTGCAGCATTACAACATGCATTGACTGACACGGTGTGGACATCAGACAGACAGACTCTGGGTAATTCTAACCTCTAATCCTCTTTCTGGACCACCGTTCCCTTCTCAGACACGTAGATTCCGTCCAGGAACTTCCTGATATCCTTGTTTTTGACCGTGGTGGCTTGCTGGATGAGAGCGGCTGGAAGGGAGGAGAGAGAGGCTGGGGTGGTGAGCAGGGTACGACAGCTTGGAGGGTCACAAGAGGTCAATATACACGCAACTAGTTAGAGCTAGGAGAGGGGAGGATGGGAGAGAGGGGACAGACAGCATCACTACCACTCAGAATTGAGAGAGAGAGACAATCCGGTTATAGAAGGAGAAAAGGCTATACACCTAAGAATCTAGAATCCCAGACACAACATTCTAGAATCCCAGACACAACATTCTAGAATCCCAGACACAACATTCTAGAATCCCAGACACAACATTCTAGAACCCCAGTCACAACATTCTAGAATCCCACAGTGATGCTGTAAGAGGTAAATAGAGGGAGAAGAGGCATCATTACAGATGTATTCGTAGAATAAACACTAAGAACATCAGACAGGGAGAGAGAACAGAGGGGGTATCTGGGTAATAATACACAGGGTATGAAGGAAACACCAGGACATCAGACTGGGAGAGAGAACAGAGGGGGTATCTGGGTAATAATACACAGGGTCTGAAGGAAACACCAGGACATCAGACTGGGAGAGAGAACAGAGGGGGTATCTGGGTAATAATACACAGGGTCTGAAGGAAACACTAGGACATCAGACTGGGAGAGAGAACAGAGGGGGTATCTGGGTAATAATACACAGGGTCTGAAGGAAACACTAGGACATCAGACTGGGAGAGAGAACAGAGGGGGTATCTGGGTAATAATACACAGGGTCTGAAGGAAACACTAGGACATCAGACTGGGAGAGAGAACAGAGGGGGTATCTGGGTAATAATACACAGGGTCTGAAGGAAACACCAGGACATCAGACTGGGAGAGAGAACAGAGGGGGTATCTGGGTAATAATACACAGGGTCTGAAGGAAACACCAGGACATCAGACTGGGAGAGAGAACAGAGGGGGTATCTGGGTAATAATACACAGGGTCTGAAGGAAACACCAGGACATCAGACTGGGAGAGAGAACAGAGGGGGTATCTGGGTAATAATACACAGGGTCTGAAGGAAACACCAGGACATCAGACTGGGAGAGAGAACAGAGGGGGTATCTGGGTAATAATACACAGGGTCTGAAGGAAACACCAGGACATCAGACTGGGAGAGAGAACAGAGGGGGTATCTGGGTAATAATACACAGGGTCTGAAGGAAACACCAGGACATCAGACTGGGAGAGAGAACAGAGGGGGTATCTGGGTAATAATACACAGGGTATGAAGGAAACACTAGGACATCAGACCGGGAGAGAGAACAGAGGGGGTATCTGGGTAATAATACACAGGGTCTGAAGGAAACACCAGGACATCAGACTGGGAGAGAGAACAGAGGGGGTATCTGGGTAATAATACACAGGGTATGAAGGAAACACTAGGACATCAGACCGGGAGAGAGAACAGAGGGGGTATCTGGGTAATAATACACAGGGTCTGAAGGAAACACCAGGACATCAGACTGGGAGAGAGAACAGAGGGGGTAGCTGGGTAATTATACACAGGGACAGGTCTGGCGGTGGCTAGTGTCTGGGTCTGTCTGTGAAGGAAACACTACGACTAGGGGGGGGGGGGGGGTGTCGCCTCACCAGAGTTAGACACCAGCTCAATATCGTTTCCCTCCAGAATCAACTCATCCTTCTGGGCTGCAGACACGGCACAGGACACACCTGAGAGAGAGAGACAGGGAGACAGACAGAGAGACAAGACAGAGAGACGAGACAGAGAGGAGACCGTCAGCCAGGCATCTCTGCATTGGAAATGGCCACACATCCTGAAGCTAGAGCTTGTAAATGCTCCAGGCTTCTACAGAGGATTCCTCTACAGGTAGTTAGGTTAGAACCACGAGAACCATCTGAAAAGATGAATCAAAACAGCGTTTCAATCCATTGAGTAGCCCGTTTATTCATAGCGCCTCCAGCTCAAAGTGGTGTGCTGCTCTGAAACCTGCCTACCGTTGTCTATATGCACTAGACTGGCCAATGGGAAGTGCTCGTTAAACACTGGTTTAAAAATAACTGGTGGCCCTGTCCCGTCCGAAGACTCGCCCTGTCATGTCCCCCCCCCCCCGACTCGCCCCCCCACCCCCCCCAGACTCCCCCCCCCCCCCCCCCCAGTCACGTCCCCGTGACTCACCCGGTCCCAGACTCGCCCCCCACCCGTCCCAGACTCTTCCTCCCCCCCAGACTCACCCTGTCTCATGCGGACCCGACGGATGTATTTCTCCCCCAGGAAGTTCCTGATCTCCACCAGAGCTCCACTCTCCTGCATCACAACGTTGATGGGGAAATGGGCGTACACCGAGCGCATCTTATAGCGGAAACCCTGGAGAGAGGAGAGAGAGGGTTAAAAGAACGAAGAGAGGGGTCCTAGAACAGAGAGAGGGGTCCTAGAACAGAGAGAGGGGTCCTAGAACAGAGAGAGGGGTCCTAGAACAGAGAGAGGGGTCCTAGAACAGAGAGAGGGGGTCCTAGAACAGAGAGAGGGGTCCTAGAACGTCTGGAGTCAGTGTCTGGTTCAGCAACAAACAGTCAGGGTATTTATCAGCTGGTCTGGAGTCAGTGTCTGGTACAGCAACAAACAGTCAGGGTATTTATCAGCTGGTCTGGAGTCAGTGTCTGGTACGGCAACAAACAGTCAGGGTATTTATCAGCTGGTCTGGAGTCAGTGTCTGGTACGGCAACAAGCAGTCAGCTGGTCTGGAGTCAGTGTCACTCACCATGGTAACTAACAGTAGGGTCAACACTCACCATGGTGACTCCCTTGATCATGTTCTGGACGTGACTGCAGATGGTCCTGACTGTGGCCAGCTCCTTCCTGTTGCCCCACCATTTATCCACACGCAGCTGGAACACAGAGAGGGGAGAGATGTTTCTGTACAGCACTTTGAGATATCAGCTGATGTACAGAGGAGAGACACACACCTGATGTAAGAAGGGGCTTTATAAATACATTTGATTTACCAGCAGAACTGTCAGTTAGCAACGCTTCACGACACCATTAAATCAGTTAATTCCAGGGAGAGAAAAAGCAACGATCAGGTGGTTTCCTTCTGTGTCTCCACATGATTGGATCAGCCAAAAGTTACCAGGTTGGTAGCTAGCCAATGAGGTAACAGGACGTAACAAAAAATGTAAACAAAATGGTCAACGACAGGGGTTTATGAATGCATGATGGGAAATCACTATAGGAAGATTTAAAACGTTAAAATCAGCAGGTAATGTGTGGCTGGCAGAATCAGGGGTTGTGTAACTTGAAGAGACATGTTGTGTGTTGGCCGTCATGCCTTTCACTCCTGGTGTGTCTGCACCCTAAAAACACACAAAGCTCAGGAAACTGTTGCTTGTCGAAACACCTGTTGTGTTTTTATTTAACCAGGCAAGTCAGTTAAGAATGTTTATTTATTTTCAATGACGGCCTAGGAACAGTGGGTTAACTGCCTGTTCAGGGGCAGAACTACAGATTTGTTCCTTGTCAGCTCGGGGGTTTGAACTTGCAACCTTCCGGTTACTAGTCCAACGCTCTAACCACTAGGCTACCCTGCCGTAAACAACAGGATGGCATTAATACCTCTCACTATATAAGGAACCATGTATTCAGTTCTTTTCCATGCCTAGCGACAGGGCGGCCCAGCGACAGGGCGGCCCAGCGACAGGGCGGCCCAGCGACAGGGCAGCATCTCCTCTGCAGCTGGTTGTTTAAAAGATGTTTATATTAAATACACATTAAAGAGTCTCTTCCTTTAAGTTTCAAACCACATATTAGGTCCCATCTTCTGACCCTTAGGTTTCAAACCACATATTAGGTCCCATCTTCTGACCCTTAGGTTTCCCACCACATATTAGGTCCCATCTTCTGACCCTTAGGTTTCCCACCACATATTAGGTCCCATCTTCTGACCCTTAGGTTTCCCACCACATATTAGGTCCCATCTTCTGACCCGACTTACAAAGCAAGACGTTTATTTTTTTGCTGTAGTTTTGGTGCAACCGTGACGCTAACGGGAATCGCCGGGACACTCACTTGTTTCTCTAGAGGCGCTCTCTGAAACAACGATACAGCCAAGCCTCGTCATTACAACAGTTATCTGGGAGACCCCCCCCCACCCCATAGTCACACAGTACCCCCCCCCCCCCTTTAGAGCCCTGGGCATGATGAGTACCAGTGCATTGAAGTGTAGGATGACGCCCATCGCCAAGTACTTTCTATAGACAAGCCTACCTTTTTGTGCGTCTTCCCCAACAGGCTGAGTTCCAGGTTGATGTGGTTGAACTCCCTGCGGAGAACCCCCCGGGGACCCTTGACGATGACAGTCCGTCCCTTCAGCCTCACCTCGACTGGGGGGGGGGGGGCACGGCAGAGACAACAGGGGTCAGACACACACACACACACTGAACCAGTAACGAGCTAGACAATCTTAACCACACCACTAGAATATATAGCATTAAAACCCAACTATAGTCAGGCTAAAATGCTGGATTGATGAAGACCGGCACCAGCGATGCCTCTTGAGGATGCCAGCCAGAGACAGACTACAGTAACTTAGCGGTCTATTACCAACAGAATGGCATTAATAAGTTAGGGGGGCTGAACCAATAACTCACTAGGCAACATAGGTAAACATTTGACTCTATAGTCTGGTTAAAAAAACTATTCCTTGATTAGTCCATTGATAGATTCCACGGTTATCAACATGTTGGATGGTTCAGTAAATGAACAGCGGATTTGTTGGAGTTAAACTTACCACCGTCGGGGATATCCACAGTCTGGTTACTGAGAATGGTCTTCATTCTGGGGTTAGACAGAGTCAAGTTAGGTGGAGTTGACGATTACAATACATTATATTAACCAACTAACGTTACGGAGCGAACTGGTTACTGAGATCATTCTGGGGTTAGACAGAGAGTCAAGTTAGGTGGAGTTGACGATTACAATACATTATATTAACCAACTAACGTTACGGAGCGAACTGGGCATTTCAGGACGAGTTTTAACTTTAGTTAACTAACGTCAGGCAGGTATCTCGCATCATCATGAGTGTGTGTGTTTACACGGCTGTCATATTTAGGTAACTCGTTGTTAACAATGTCATAACCCGGTACATCCAGTTGACTGTCCAAATGAAACCCTTAACGTTAAACGTTAATTAAAAGACGCAGAAGGAAACTAGTCAACTATAACAGACAGGCATGCAACTAACCAGTCAGATAGCGAGTCATGAACACTGTCCCCCCCTCTCCCTCCTCCCAATGGCAAACAACTTTTATAACCTACACATGTAATTAAAACGGTCTGAAACAATGCGACCATGTACACACAAGACCAACGTTATATGTTACACACATTGAGCATTATTCACGTTGCCCTGGCTACTAAAAAGACGGATAGGCAGGCATAGGGGGGCGACTGCGGCCTAGGATAGAGGGGTGGGTGGCAAAACAAACTATATATAGTTATAGTGACTGGTTTTGGGGGTGGAAATAACAAATGCGAAACGTCAATATACATATAGCAAATTCGTAAAGGTGAAAAATTACGCGTTTTAGATATCGAGGAACACAGATGGAGTTTGATTTTCAGCGATAGAAACGTTATCCACCATTTCTTACCTCGCCGGTAGTAGAGGAAAGGACGAAGGAAAGACGTCAGCACGCAATTGTAGTCTTCGTACGTGCTTACGCCATCACGGCGCTACGCGTTGATCAGACGTAACTAAATGATGATGATGATGGATGCAAACTACTGCGATATATTGATAAATTATACGTCTTTGGTCCCCAGGGGGGAAAAAAAACATCGCATTTGGAATAAATCTGGATATAAAAAGAATCGAGATCAATTGATTCATTAAGTAGCGGACGAAATGATTTATTATTTTCTAAGTTTTATTTTAATACCAGGCGTAAGTACTCGATCCCAGAGAAATGTTTTGTCAATGACAGACGCTAGCAAATGTTAGTTAAAGTCATGGCTTTGGTCAAACAAAGTTATTTTATTGCGGGTCGTTTCTCCAGCAACCACCGGTGGTTGAATCCCAAATGCAACCAACATGTAAGTACATCTACTTGACCGATAATCACTTAAATGTCTCTCTTTGTTTTTACAATGTTTATACTAGCTAACTAGCTAACTAAGTATGGCTAATGCTAACAAAACCAGCTCCCTAGCTGATTAGATCCTCCTTGGCCGCTGGCCTCGGGTTACTGATTTAGCAGAGGCATCATGTGTAGCTAGATAATATCCGGTCCGTGTGTAGGTGTACGCCGTCAGCGGACTGACCACAGCGGCCAGGTCATCCCAGACACAGAAGGACCGCAAGAAGGAGCTGTCCGATGACGGGCCCGGCCTCCAGGACTTTATATCCGGGGAGCTGTCTGAGAAGAACAACTGGGAGGAGTACAGGGGTAACCTGAAGAGACAGAAGGGAGAGAGGTGGGGGGAATAGAGGTTCCTTTGTATATGATGCTTCCTAAACGGTACTCTATTCCCTATGTAGTGCACTACTTTCGACTCTGACCCCATGGGGCTCTGGTCAAGATTTTGGGAATAAGATGGAACGGGACCTATGTGTGTATCTAAACAATTTGTCTGCACTACCTATTCCCTATATACAGTTTATTTTAATAGAACCATTTTACGGATCACTGCACCTGTTCATAGCCCATCTGTATACAGCCCATCTAACTACCTCATCCCCATACTGGTATTTATTTATCTTGCTCCTTTTCACCCCATTATCTCTACCTGCACATTCATCTTCTGCCGATCTACCATTCCAGTGTTTAATTGCTATATTGTAATTACTTCACCACCATGGCCTATTTATTGCCTTAACTCCCTAATCTTACATTTGCACTCACTGTATATAGACTTTTCCTATTGTGTTATTGACTGCATGTTTGTTTATTCCGTGTGAAATAAAACTCTTGAGTCCGTTGAACACAGGACCGTGTCCGTCCACTAACCAATGTCTGGGTGACTGTTGTGATAGGCTGAGACTTCCCCCGTGGCTGAAGACTGAGATTCCTATTGGCAAGAACTACAACAAGCTGAAGAACACCCTGAGAGACCTCAACCTGCACACGGTGAGTTGGGGTGTGTGTGTGTGTAATGTGTGTGTGTGTGTGTGTCATGCAAACCCAATCAAAACTAGAGACCCTTTTCAAGTATGTTTCGTTCTCGTGTTTTCATGTTGTTTAGGTGTGTGAGGAGGCCAGGTGTCCTAACATTGGGGAGTGTTGGGGAGGAGGGGAACATGGTACGGCTACAGCTACCATCATGGTGAGTTTACTAGGAGACCAGGTGTCCTAACGTTGGGGAGGAGGGGAACATTTACCTCTCACATTGACTTGTATATCTGACAACTCAACCACACGTACTGACATACGCATGTCTCTCTGTCTGTCTCTCTCTCTCGCGCTCTCTCTGTCTCTCTCTCTCTCTGTCTCTGTCTGTCTCTCTCCCTCTGTCTGTCTGTCTGTCTGTCTCTCTGTCTCTCTGCCTCTCTCTCTCTCTCGCTCTCTCTCTCTCTGCCTCTCTCTCTCTGTCTCTGTCTCTCTGTAGTTGATGGGGGACACATGTACCCGTGGCTGTAGGTTCTGTTCTGTGAAGACAGCTCGTCAGCCCTCTCCCCTGGACCCAGATGAGCCCTATAACACAGCCAAGGCCATCGCTGCCTGGGGGCTAGACTATGTGGTTCTGACCTCTGTGGACAGAGACGGTAGTAACTCAGACATCTCCTTCTGTTTCTCTCCCTTTTTATATACAGGGGGGCAAAAAAGTATTTAGTCAGCCACCAATTGTGCAAGTTCTCCCACTTAAAAAGATGAGAGAGGCCTGTCATTTTCATCATAGGTACACTTCAACTATGGTGTGAAATACGTTTTCATTTTAATTTCACCTTTATTTAACAAGACAGTTAAGAACCACATCCTACTCCGGCCAAACCCGGACGACGCTGGGCTAATTGAGCGCCGCCCTACGTGACTCCCAATCACAGCCGGTTGTGATACAGCCTGTATTCGAACCAGGGTCTGTAGTGACGCCTCTAGCACTGAGATGCAGTGCCTTAGACCGCTGTGATACAGCCTGGAATCGAACCAGGGTCTGTAGTGACGCCTCTACCACTGAGACCACTGTGATACAGCCTGGAATCAAACCAGGGTCTGTAGGTGACGCCTCTAGCACTGAGACGCAGTGCCTTAGACCGCTGCGCCACTCGGGAGCCGTGACTCAAATATCTCTTTTCGTTCTCTGTTGTCTTGTTCCATTAGTCTCCCCTCTCCAGGTCCACTTCCTGTTTATTTCTCCTAGACACAGGATAGCCATGGCATCCACCGTCCAATGTAACGCTTTCTCTGAACGTCTGCTGTTGATGTGAATCTTGTCTGACTGACGTCAGTGACCTTAACGACCTGCCTGTCGACTGATTGGTTAATGGGTCGTTGTGTTTGACAGATATCGCTGACGGAGGGGCGGAGCATTTTGCCAAGACCGTCTCCAACCTGAAGGAGAGGTACTCATCCATCCATTCAGCCATTAATTAATTCATCCATCCATCATTCATCCTTTCAGCCATTAATTAATTCATTCATCCTTTCAGCCATTAATTAATCCATCCATCCATCATTCATCCTTTCAGCCATTAATTAATTCATTCATCCTTTCAGCCATTAATTAATTCATTCATCCTTTCAGCCATTAATTAATCCATCCATCCATCATTCATCCTTTCAGCCATTAATTAATCCATTCATCCTTTCAGCCATTAATTAATTAATCCATCCATCCATTCATCATTCATCCTTTCAGCCATTAATTAATTCATCCATCCATCCATTCATCATTCATCCTTTCAGCCATTAATTAATCCATTCATCCTTTCAGCCATTAATTAATTCATCCATCCATCCATTCATCATTCATCCTTTCAGCCATTAATTAATTAATCATTCATTCATCATCCTTTCATCCATCCATCCATCTGTCTGTATATGACTGACTTATTAAACCCCTTTGCCTTCTGACTAAATGTTGTTGTCTCATCCAGGAAGTCCCAGATCATGGTGGAATGGCTGACCCCTGATTTCAACCACTTGGCCTTCTGACTAAATGTTGTTGTCTCATCCAGGAAGTCCCAGATCATGGTGGAATGTCTGACCCCTGATTTCAACCACTTGGCCTTCTGACTAAATGTTGTTGTCTCATCCAGGAAGTCCCAGATCATGGTGGAATGTCTGACCCCTGATTTCAACCACTTTGTCTTCTGACTAAATGTTGTTGTCTCATCCAGGAAGTCCCAGATCATGGTGGAATGTCTGACCCCTGATTTCAACCACTTTGTCTTCTGACTAAATGTTGTTGTCTCATCCAGGAAGTCCCAGATCATGGTGGAATGTCTGACCCCTGATTTCAACCACTTTGTCTTCTGACTAAATGTTGTTGTCTCATCCAGGAAGTCCCAGATCATGGTGGAATGTCTGACCCCTGATTTCAACCACTTGGCCTTCTGACTAAATGTTGTTGTCTCATCCAGGAACTCCCAGATCATGGTGGAATGTCTGACCCCTGATTTCAACCACTTGGCCTTCTGACTAAATGTTGTTGTCTCATCCAGGAACTCCCAGATCATGGTGGAATGTCTGACCCCTGATTTCCGAGGAGATCTGGCAGCGGTGGAGAAGATCGCCCAATCAGGGCTGGACGTTTACGCCCACAATGTGGAGACCGTCCGCGAGCTGCAGAGGTACGGGCCCTGACCCTTACGTGACCCTATACCCTATACAGGGGACTACGTTTGACTCGGGCCCATAGGGAACAGGGGGGTCGTTAGGGGATGCAGACTATAAAGCATGGCTACACTGTTAGGACCCTGGTCAATATACCTCCACCTGTCTGTCTGGTCTCAGAATAACTATACCTGTCTGTCTGGTCTCAGAATAACTACCTGTCTGTCTGGTCTCAGAATAACTATACCTGTCTGTCTGGTCTCAGAATAACTATACCTGTCTGTCTGGTCTCAGAATAACTATACCTGTCTGTCTGGTCTCAGAATAACTATACCTGTCTGTCTGGTCTCAGAATAACTACCTGTCTGTCTTGTCTCAGAATAACTATACCTGTCTCTGTCTACCTGTCTGTCTGGTCTCAGAATAACTATACCTGTCTGTCTGGTCTCAGAATAACTATACCTGTCTGTCTGGTCTCAGAATAACTACCTGTCTGTCTTGTCTCAGAATAACTATACCTGTCTCTGTCTACCTGTCTGTCTGGTCTCAGAATATCTACCTGTCTGTCTGGTCTCAGAATAACTAAACCTGTCTGTCTGTCTGTCTGTCTGTCTGTCTGTCTGTCTGTCTGTCTGTCTGTCTGTCTGGTCTCAGAATAACTCTACCTGTCTGTCTGGTCTCAGAATAACTCTACCTGTCTGTCTGGTCCATCAGGCTATTTCTCAGCAGCTTCTCTCTCTCCCTGACCTGCTCCACTGTGAACCCAATGAAAGGAAACACCTTCAGCTGTAGCCTGGGTTCCAGTCTGTTTCTCCCTGACCTTCAGCTGTAGCCTGGGTTCCAGTCTGTTTCTCCCTGACCTTCAGCTGTAGCCTGGGTTCCAGTCTGTTTCTCCCTGACCTTGAGCTGTAGCCTGGGTTCCAGTCTGTTTCTCCCTGACCTTCAGCTGTAGCCTGGGTTCCAGTCTGTTTCTCCCTGACCTTCAGCTGTAGCCTGGGTTCCAGTCTGTTTCTCCCTGACCTTCAGCTGTAGCCTGGGTTCCAGTCTGTTTCTCCCTGACCTTCAGCTGTAGCCTGGGTTCCAGTCTGTTTCTCCCTGACCTGCTCCACTGTGAACCCAATGAAAGGAAACACCTTCAGCTGTAGCCTGGGTTCCAGTCTGTTTCTCCCTGACCTTCAGCTGTAGCCTGGGTTCCAGTCTGTTTCTCCCTGACCTGCTCCACTGTGAACCCAATGAAAGGAAACACCTTCAGCTGTAGCCTGGGTTCCAGTCTGTTTCTCCCTGACCTTCAGCTGTAGCCTGGGTTCCAGTCTGTTTCTCCCTGACCTTCAGCTGTAGCCTGGGTTCCAGTCTGTTTCTCCCTGACCTTCAGCTGTAGCCTGGGTTCCAGTCTGTTTCTCCCTGACCTTCAGCTGTAGCCTGGGTTCCAGTCTGTTTCTCCCTGACCTGCTCCACTGTGAACCCAATGAAAGGAAACACCTTCAGCTGTAGCCTGGGTTCCAGTCTGTTTCTCCCTGACCTTCAGCTGTAGCCTGGGTTCCAGTCTGTTTCTCCCTGACCTGCTCCACTGTGAACCCAATGAAAGGAAACACCTTCAGCTGTAGCCTGGGTTCCAGTCTGTTTCTCCCTGACCTTCAGCTGTAGCCTGGGTTGCAGTCTGTTTCTCCCTGACCTTCAGCTGTAGCCTGGGTTCCAGTCTGTTTCTCCCTGACCTTCAGCTGTAGCCTGGGTTCCAGTCTGTTTCTCCCTGACCTTCAGCTGTAGCCTGGGTTCCAGTCTGTTTCTCCCTGACCTTCAGCTGTAGCCTGGGTTCCAGTCTGTTTCTCCCTGACCTTCAGCTGTAGCCTGGGTTCCAGTCTGTTTCTCCCTGACCTTCAGCTGTAGTCTGGGTTCCAGTCTGTTTCTCCCTGACCTGCTCCACTGTGAACCCAATGAAAGGAAACACCTTCAGCTGTAGCCTGGGTTCCAGTCTGTTTCTCCCATCATTCCAGTGCTCGTCATGACACCGAGTACAAGGAGTGGAATGTTAACACAACAGGTTCTGGATTCCAGGCTACTTCTATTTTTCTTCATGGATTCCCCAGTGAACCATATTTCCCCCCCCCCCCCCCCCCCATGGTGCAGTACACTTCCTGTCCACCAGGTAGGGGGAAGGAGACGGTGAATTTGCTGTGAAGGAACTGTCTTTGTTAAGAGGCTGTAATACCGACTCTGACCAGCAGGTGGCAGCAAAACGCCCCCATTTAAAAAAAATAGAAACTTGACTGTTGGACCACGTCTATCCTATACACTAACCTTCATATAATGGACTCTGGTCCATCTTAGTGCACTTCATAGGGAATAGGGATGCAGTTCAAATGAAGTGCACTTCATAGGGAATAGGGTGCACTTCATAGGGAATAGGGTGCACTTCATAGGGAATAGGGTGCACTTCATAGGGAATAGGGTGCACTTCATAGGGAATAGGGTGCACTTCATAGGGAATAGGGTGCACTTCATAGGGAATAGGACGCAGTTCAAATGAAGTGCACTTCATAGGGAACAGGGCACCATTTGGGACTGGATTCAAAGGTTTTTGCAGTTCACCTGAATACAGATCGGCACCAGAGGAACCGTCGAGTCTGAATATATTGTCCGTAACTTACTGACAGAAAATAAATCATTTATATTTTCTTTTCATGACCTTTTGACCCCACAGACACGTCCGTGATCCGCGGGCGAACATCGACCAATCCCTGAATGTCCTGCGTCATGCCAAGGCCGTCAGACCAGACATTCTCACCAAGACCTCCATCATGTTGGGTCTCGGAGAGACGGACCGGCAGATTTATAACACACTGACCGGTACACACACACACACACACACACACACACGTCTGGGAGAGACGGACCGGCAGATTTATAACACACTGACTGGTACACAAACACACACGTCTGGGAGAGACGGACCGGCAGATTTATAACACACTGACTGGTACACACACACACACACACACACACACGTCTGGGAGAGACGAACAGATAATATATATTTGTAACCAGTAACGGTGTTGTTGTTGTTGTTGTTGACAGAGCTGAGAGAGGCAGGAGTGGATTGTCTAACACTGGGACAGTACATGCAGCCCACCAAACGCCACCTCAAGGTACAGCACACACACACACACACACACACACAGAGCCAACCATCCAGGCAGCAGGATTTCAGTTCAGAATAACTGTGTGTGTGGTGTGTGTGTGTGTGTGTGTGTGTGTGTGTGTGTGTGTGTGTGTGTGTGTGTGTGTGTGCAGGTGGAGGAGTACGTAACTCCTGAGAGGTTTGGCCACTGGGAGGAGGTGGGGAAGGAGATGGGATTCGTCTACACAGCCAGCGGACCCTTAGTGCGCTCCTCATACAAAGCAGGTGAGACACACGGATACACAGACACGGAGAGACACACACAGACACAAGGAGACACACGGATACACAGACACGGAGAGACACACACAGACACAAGGAGACACACGGAGACACAGACACGGAGAGACACACACAGACACAAGGAGACACACGGAGACACAGACACGGAGAGACACACACAGACACACGGAGACACAGACACGGAGAGACACACACAGACACAAGGAGACACACGGAGACACAGACACGGAGAGACACACACAGACACAAGGAGACACACGGAGACACAGACACGGAGAGACACACACAGACACAAGGAGACACACGGATACACAGACACTGAGAGACACACACAGACACAAGGAGACACACGGAGACACAGACACGGAGAGACACACAGACACAAGGAGACACACGGAGACACAGACACGGAGAGACACACACAGACACACGGAGACACAGACACGGAGAGACACACACAGACACAAGGAGACACACGGAGACACAGACACGGAGAGACACACAGACACAAGGAGACACACGGAGACACAGACACGGAGAGACACACACAGACACAAGGAGACACACGGAGACACAGACACGGAGAGACAGACACAAGGAGACACACGGAGACACAGACACGGAGAGACAGACACAAGGAGACACACGGAGACACAGACACGGAGAGACACACACAGACACAAGGAGACACACAGAGACACAGACACGGAGAGACACACACAGACACAAGGAGACACACGGAGACACAGACACGGAGAGACACACACAGACACAAGGAGACACACGGAGACACAGACACGGAGACACACACAAGGAGACACACACAGACACAAGGAGACACACGGAGACACAGACACGGAGAGACACACACAGACACAAGGAGACACACGGAGACACAGACACGGAGAGACAGACACAAGGAGACACACGGAGACACAGACACGGAGAGACACACACAGACACAAGGAGACACACGGAGACACAGACACGGAGAGACACACACAGACACAAGGAGACACACGGAGACACAGACACGGAGAGACACACACAGACACAAGGAGACACACGGAGACACAGACACGGAGAGACACACACAGACACAAGGAGACACACGGAGACACAGACACGGAGAGACACACACAGACACAAGGAGACACACGGAGAGACACACACAGACACAAGGAGACACACGGAGACACAGACACGGAGAGACACACACAGACACAAGGAGACACGGAGACACAGACACGGAGAGACACACACAGACACAAGGAGACACACGGAGACACAGACACGGAGACACACACAGACACACGGAGACACACAGACACGGAGAGACACACACAGACACAAGGAGACACACGGAGACACAGACACGGAGAGACACACACAGACACAAGGAGACACACGGAGACACAGACACGGAGAGACACACACAGACACAAGGAGACACACGGAGACACAGACACGGAGAGACACACACAGACACACGGAGACACAGACACGGAGAGACACACACAGACACAAGGAGACACACGGAGACACAGACACGGAGAGACACACACAGACACAAGGAGACACACGGAGACACAGACACGGAGAGACACACACAGACACAAGGAGACACACGGATACACAGACACGGAGAGACACACACAGACACAAGGAGACACACGGAGACACAGACACGGAGAGACACACAGACACAAGGAGACACACGGAGACACAGACACGGAGAGACACACACAGACACACGGAGACACAGACACGGAGAGACACACACAGACACAAGGAGACACACGGAGACACAGACACGGAGAGACACACACAGACACAAGGAGACACACGGAGACACAGACACGGAGAGACACACACAGACACAAGGAGACACACGGAGACACAGACACGGAGAGACAGACACAAGGAGACACACGGAGACACAGACACGGAGAGACAGACACAAGGAGACACACGGAGACACAGACACGGAGAGACACACACAGACACAAGGAGACACACAGAGACACAGACACGGAGAGACACACACAGACACAAGGAGACACACGGAGACACAGACACGGAGAGACACACACAGACACAAGGAGACACACGGAGACACAGACACGGAGACACACACAAGGAGACACACACAGACACAAGGAGACACACGGAGACACAGACACGGAGAGACACACACAGACACAAGGAGACACACGGAGACACAGACACGGAGAGACAGACACAAGCAGACACACGGAGACACAGACACGGAGAGACACACACAGACACAAGGAGACACACGGAGACACAGACACGGAGAGACACACACAGACACAAGGAGACACACGGAGACACAGACACGGAGAGACACACACAGACACAAGGAGACACACGGAGACACAGACACGGAGAGACACACACAGACACAAGGAGACACACGGAGACACAGACACGGAGAGACACACACAGACACAAGGAGACACACGGAGACACAGACACGGAGAGACACACACAGACACAAGGAGACACACGGAGACACAGACACGGAGAGACACACACAGACACAAGGAGACACACGGAGACACAGACACGGAGAGACACACACAGACACAAGGAGACACACGGAGACACAGACACGGAGAGACACACACAGACACAAGGAGACACGGAGAGACACACACAGACACAAGGAGACACACGGAGACACAGACACGGAGACACACACAGACACACGGAGACACACAGACACGGAGAGACACACACAGACACAAGGAGACACACGGAGACACAGACACGGAGACACACACAGACACACGGAGACACACAGACACGGAGAGACACACACAGACACAAGGAGACACACGGAGACACAGACACGGAGAGACACACACAGACACAAGGAGACACACGGAGACACAGACACGGAGAGACACACACAGACACAAGGAGACACACGGAGACACAGACACGGAGAGACACACACAGACACAAGGAGACACACGGAGACACACACACACAAGGAGACACACACAGACACAAGGAGACACACGGAGACACAGACACGGAGAGACACACACAGACACAAGGAGACACACGGAGACACAGACACGGAGAGACACACACAGACACAAGGAGACACACGGAGACACACACAAGGAGACACACACAGACACAAGGAGACACACGGACACACAGACACGGAGACCCACACAGACACACGGAGACACACAGACACGGAGAGACACACACAGACACAAGGAGACACACGGAGACACAGACACGGAGAGACACACACAGACACAAGGAGACACACGGAGACACAGACACGGAGAGACACACACAGACACAAGGAGACACACGGAGACACAGACACGGAGAGACACACACAGACACAAGGAGACACACGGAGACACAGACACGGAGACACACACAGACACACGGAGACACACAGACACGGAGAGACACACACAGACACAAGGAGACACACGGAGACACAGACACGGAGAGACACACACAGACACAAGGAGACACACGGAGACACAGACACGGAGAGACACACACAGACACAAGGAGACACACGGAGACACAGACACGGAGAGACACACACAGACACAAGGAGACACACGGAGACACAGACACGGAGAGACACACACAGACACAAGGAGACACACGGAGACACAGACACGGAGAGACACACACAGACACAAGGAGACACACGGAGACACACACAAGGAGACACACACAGACACAAGGAGACACACGGAGACACAGACACGGAGAGACACACACAGACACAAGGAGACACAGACACGGAGAGACACACACAGACACAAGGAGACACACGGAGACACACACAAGGAGACACACACAGACACAAGGAGACACACGGAGACACAGACACGGAGACACACACAGACACACGGAGACACACAGACACAGAGAGACACACACAGACACAAGGAGACACAGACACGGAGAGACACAAGGAGACACACGGAGACACAGACACGGAGAGACACACACAGACACAAGGAGACACACGGAGACACAGACACGGAGAGACACACACAGACACAAGGAGACACACGGAGACACAGACACGGAGACACACACAGACACACCGAGACACACAGACACGGAGAGACACACACAGACACAAGGAGACACACACACAAGGAGACACACACAAGGAGACACACACAGACACAAGGAGACACACGGAGACACAGACACGGAGAGACACACACAGACACAAGGAGACACACGGAGACACAGACACGGAGAGACACACACAGACACAAGGAGACACACGGAGACACAGACACGGAGACACACACAGACACACGGAGACACACAGACACAGAGAGACACACACAGACACAAGGAGACACACGGAGACACAGACACGGAGAGACAGACACAAGGAGACACACGGAGACACAGACACGGAGAGACACACACAGACACAAGGAGACACACGGAGACACAGACACGGAGAGACACACACAGACACAAGGAGACACACGGAGACACAGACACGGAGAGACACACACAGACACAAGGAGACACACGGAGACACAGACAAGGAGACACACACAGACACAAGGAGACACACGGAGACACAGACACGGAGAGACACACACAGACACAAGGAGACACACGGAGACACAGACACGGAGAGACACACACAGACACAAGGAGACACACGGAGACACAGACACGGAGAGACACACACAGACACAAGGAGACACACGGAGACACAGACACGGAGAGACACACACAGACACAAGGAGACACACGGAGACACAGACACGGAGAGACACACACAGACACAAGGAGACACACGGAGACACACACAAGGAGACACACACAGACACAAGGAGACACACGGAGACACAGACACGGAGAGACACACACAGACACAAGGAGACACAGACACGGAGAGACACACACAGACACAAGGAGACACACGGAGACACACACAAGGAGACACACACAGACACAAGGAGACACACGGAGACACAGACACGGAGACACACACAGACACACGGAGACACACAGACACGGAGAGACACACACAGACACAAGGAGACACAGACACGGAGAGACACAAGGAGACACACGGAGACACAGACACGGAGAGACACACACAGACACAAGGAGACACACGGAGACACAGACACGGAGAGACACACACAGACACAAGGAGACACACGGAGACACAGACACGGAGACACACACAGACACACCGAGACACACAGACACGGAGAGACACACACAGACACAAGGAGACACACACACAAGGAGACACACACAAGGAGACACACACAGACACAAGGAGACACACGGAGACACAGACACGGAGAGACACACACAGACACAAGGAGACACACGGAGACACAGACACGGAGAGACACACACAGACACAAGGAGACACACGGAGACACAGACACGGAGACACACACAGACACACGGAGACACACAGACACAGAGAGACACACACAGACACAAGGAGACACACGGAGACACAGACACGGAGAGACAGACACAAGGAGACACACTGAGACACAGACACGGAGAGACACACACACACACAAAGAGACACACGGAGACACAGACACGGAGAGACACACACAGACACAAGGAGACACACGGAGACACAGACACGGAGAGACACACACAGACACAAGGAGACACACGGAGACACACACAAGGAGACACACACAGACACAAGGAGACACACGGAGACACAGACACGGAGAGACACACACAGACACAAGGAGACACACGGAGACACAGACACGGAGAGACACACACAGACACTAGGAGACACACGGAGACACACACATGGAGACACACACAGACACAAGGAGACACACGGAGACACAGACACGGAGACACACACAGACACACGGAGACACACAGACACGGAGAGACACACACAGACACAAGGAGACACACGGAGACACAGACACGGAGAGACACACACAGACACAAGGAGACACACGGAGACACAGACACGGAGAGACACACACATACACAAGGAGACACACGGAGACACAGACACGGAGAGACACACACAGACACAAGGAGACACACGGAGACACAGACACGGAGACACACACAGACACACGGAGACACACAGACACGGAGAGACACACACAGACACAAGGAGACACACGGAGACACACACAAGGAGAGACACACACAGACACAAGGAGACACACGGAGACACACACAAGGAGACAGACACAGACACAAGGAGACACACGGAGACACAGACACGGAGACACACACAGACACACGGAGACACACAGACACGGAGAGACACACACAGACACAAGGAGACACACTGAGACACAGACACGGAGAGACACACACAGACACAAGGAGACACACGGAGACACAGACACGGAGAGACACACACAGACACAAGGAGACACACGGAGACACAGACACGGAGAGACACACACAGACACAAGGAGACACACGGAGACACAGACACGGAGACACACACAGACACACGGAGACACACAGACACGGAGAGACACACACAGACACAAGGAGACACACGGAGACACAGACACGGAGAGACACACACAGACACAAGGAGACACACGGAGACACAGACACGGAGAGACACACACAGACACAAGGAGACACACGGAGACACACACAAGGAGACACACACAGACACAAGGAGACACACGGAGACACAGACACGGAGAGACACACACAGACACAAGGAGACACACGGAGACACAGACACGGAGAGACACACACAGACACAAGGAGACACACGGAGACACACACAAGGAGACACACACAGACACACACAGACACGGAGAGACACACACAGACACAAGGAGACACACACAAGGAGACACACACAGACACAAGGAGACACACGGAGACACAGACACGGAGAGACACACACAGACACAAGGAGACACACACAGACACAAGGAGACAGACAGACACGGAGAGACACACACAGACACAAGGAGACACACGGAGACACAGACACGGAGAGACACACACAGACACAAGGAGACACACGGAGACACAGACACGGAGACACACACAGACACACGGAGACACAAGGAGACACACACAAGGAGACACACACAGACACAAGGAGACACACACAGACACGGAGAGACACACACAGACACAAGGAGACACACGGAGACACACACAAGGAGACACACACAGACACAAGGAGACACACGGAGACACAGACACGGAGAGACACACACAGACACAAGGAGACACACGGAGACACAGACACGGAGAGACACACACAGACACAAGGAGACACACGGAGACACACACAAGGAGACACACACAGACACAAGGAGACACACACAGACACGGAGAGACACACACAGACACAAGGAAACACACACAAGGAGACACACACAGACACAAGGAGACACACGGAGACACAGACACGGAGAGACACACACAGACACAAGGAGACACACACAGACACAACGAGACACAAGGAGACAGACAGACACGGAGAGACACACACAGACACAAGGAGACACACGGAGACACAGACACGGAGAGACACACACAGACACAAGGAGACACACGGAGACACAGACACGGAGACACACACAGACACACGGAGACACAAGGAGACAGACAGACACGGAGACACAAATATGGATACTACTAATCAGAGTAGATTCATTCACCTCCTTATAAATAAAAACTCAGATTAACTCACTCCACCTTCTCCACTCCTCTCATTCTCCACTCTTCTCATTCACCACTCCTCTCATTTTCCACTCCTCTCATTCTCCACTCCTCTCATTCTCCACCCCTCTCATTCTCCACCCCTCTCATTCTCCACCCCTCTCATTCTCCACCCCTCTCATTCTCCACTCCTCTCATTCTCCTCTCCTCTCATTCTCCACTCTTCTCATTCACCAATCCTCTCATTCTCCACTCCTCTCATTCTCCACTCCTCTCATTCTCCACCCCTCTCATTCTCCTCTCTTCTCATTCTCCACCCCTCTCATTCTCCACCCCTCTCATTCTCCACTCCTCTCATTCTCCTCTCCTCTCATTCTCCACTCCTCTCATTCTCCACACCTCTCATTCTCCTCTCTTCTCATTCTCCACCCCTCTCATTCTCCACCCCTCTCATTCTCCACCCCTCTCATTCTCCACTCCTCTCATTCTCCACTCCTCTCATTCACCACTCCTCTCATTCTCCACTCCTCTCATTCTCCACTCCTCTCATTCTCCACTCCTCTCATTCTCCTCTCCTCTCATTCTCCTCTCCTCTCATTCTCCTCTCCTCTCATTCACCACTCCTCTCATTCTCCTCTCCTCTCATTCACCACTCCTCTCATTCTCCTCTCCTCTCATTCACCACTCCTCTCATTCTCCTCTCCTCTCATTCTCCACTCCTCTCATTCTCCTCTCCTCTCATTCTCCACTCCTCTCATTCTCCACCCCTCTCATTCTCCTCTCTTCTCATTCTCCACCCCTCTCATTCTCCACCCCTCTCATTCTCCACCCCTCTCATTCTCCACTCCTCTCATTCACCACTCCTCTCATTCTCCACTCCTCTCATTCTCCACTCCTCTCATTCTCCACTCCTCTCATTCACCACTCCTCTCGTTCTCCTCTCCTCTCATTCTCCACTCCTCTCATTCTCCACTCCTCTCATTCACCACTCCTCTCATTCTCCTCTCCTCTCATTCTCCACTCCTCTCATTCTCCACCCCTCTCATTCTCCTCTCATTCTCCACTCCTCTCATTCTCCACCCCTCTCATTCACCACTCCTCTCATTCTCCACTCCTCTCATTCTCCACTCCTCTCATTCTCCACTCCTCTCATTCTCCTCTCCTCTCATTCTCCTCTCCTCTCATTCTCCTCTCCTCTCATTCACCACTCCTCTCATTCTCCTCTCCTCTCATTCACCACTCCTCTCATTCACCACTCCTCTCATTCTCCACTCCTCTCATTCTCCTCTCCTCTCATTCTCCACTCCTCTCATTCTCCACCCCTCTCATTCTCCTCTCTTCTCATTCTCCACCCCTCTCATTCTCCACTCCTCTCATTCTCCACTCCTCTCATTCACCACTCCTCTCATTCTCCACTCCTCTCATTCTCCACTCCTCTCATTCTCCACTCCTCTCATTCACCACTCCTCTCGTTCTCCTCTCCTCTCATTCTCCACTCCTCTCATTCTCCACTCCTCTCATTCACCACTCCTCTCATTCTCCTCTCCTCTCATTCTCCACTCCTCTCATTCTCCACCCCTCTCATTCTCCTCTCATTCTCCACTCCTCTCATTCTCCACCCCTCTCATTCTCCACTCCTCTCATTCTCCACCCCTCTCATTCTCCACTCCTCTCATTCTCCACCCCTCTCATTCTCCTCTCCTCTCATTCTCCACTCCTCTCATTCTCCACCCCTCTCATTCTCCTCTCTTCTCATTCTCCACCCCTCTCATTCTCCACCCCTCTCATTCTCCACCCCTCTCATTCTCCACCCCTCTCATTCTCCTCTCTTCTCATTCTCCACCCCTCTCATTCTCCACCCCTCTCATTCTCCTCTCTTCTCATTCTCCACCCCTCTCATTCTCCACCCCTCTCATTCTCCACCCCTCTCATTCTCCACCCCTCTCATTCTCCACCCCTCGCATTCTCCACCCCTCGCATTCTCCACCCCTCGCATTCTCCACTCCTCTCATTCTCCACTCCTCTCATTCTCCACTCCTCTCTTCTCATTCTCCACTCATTCTCCACTCCTCTCATTCTCCACTCCTCTCATTCTCCACTCCTCTCATGCAACACCCCTCTCATTCTCCACTCCTCTCATTCTCCACCCCTCTCATTCTCCACACCACTCCTCTCATTCTCCACCCCTCTCGTTCTCCACCCCTCTCGTTCTCCACACCAGGTGAGTTCTTCCTGAAGAATCTGTTAGAGAAGAGGAAGGCAGCGGCAGAATAACCTGATCACCTGGACTCACCTTTACCTGAATCCTGACGTCTCCTCCTTTCAGATTCCTCTCTCCCTCCATAAAGCTACTCTAGATACACTGTATTACAATATAATATACTACAATATAAAGTTCTCCAATCCAGAATATGAGCTACTACAGGACTCTGTTCATGTTGATGTCTCGTTCTGTACATTATAACCAGTGATGTAGTGGGGGGTAATAGCCTGGGAAGACAAAGGGGGGGTAGATACCCTGGGAAGACAAAGGGGGGGGGGTAATAGCCTGGGAAGATAAAGGGGGGGTAATAGCCTGGGAAGATAAAGGGGGGGTAATAGCCTGGGAAGATAAAGGGGGGGTAATAGCCTGGGAAGATAAAGGGGGGGGGGGGTAATAGCCTGGGAAGATAAAGGGGGGGGGTAATAGCCTGGGAAGATAAAGGGGGGGGTAATAGCCTGGGAAGATAAAGGGGGGGGTAATAGCCTGGGAAGATAAAGGGGGGGTAATAGCCTGGGAAGATAAAGGGGGGGTAATAGCCTGGGAAGATAAAGGGGGGGTAATAGCCTGGGAAGATAAAGGGGGGGTAATAGCCTGGGAAGATAAAGGGGGGGTAATAGCCTGGGAAGATAAAGGGGGGTAATAGCCTGGGGAGATAAAGGGGGGTAATAGCCTGGGAAGATAAAGGGGGGTAATAGCCTGGGAAGATAAAGGGGGGTAATAGCCTGGGAAGACAAAGGGGGGGGGGGGGGGGGTAATAGCCTGGGAAGACAAAGCCTGGGAAGGGGGGGTAATAGCCTGGGGAGATAAAGGGGGGTAATAGCCTGGGGAGATTTAGGGGGGTAATAGCCTGGGAAGATAAAGGGGGGTAATAGCCTGGGAAGATAAAGGGGGGTAATAGCCTGGGAAGACAAAGGGGGGGGGGGTAATAGCCTGGGAAGACAAAGGGGGGGGTAATAGCCTGGGGAGATAAAGGGGGGTAATAGCCTGGGGAGATAAAGGGGGGTAATAGCCTGGGAAGATAAAGGGGGGTAATAGCCTGGGAAGATAAAGGGGGGTAATAGCCTGGGAAGATAAAGGGGGGTAATAGCCTGGGAAGACAAAGGGGGGTAATAGCCTGGGAAGATAAAGGGGGGTAATAGCCTGGGAAGATAAAGGGGGGTAATAGCCTGGGAAGATAAAGGGGGGTAATAGCCTGGGAAGACAAAGGGGGGTAATAGCCTGGGAAGATAAAGGGGGGGTCGACCTCCACTCCACCACTGGCTATAGATGTATGATTCATATCAGTCAGCAACACACACATTCACACAGTCAACCTGAGTTGACCAACGCATCAGGAGGGCAGAGGGGGACAACTTAAGGTTGGACAATACGGGGGGACTGATTTAAGTGGGACACCCATGGTGTGTGCAGGAGGAAGGTGTTGGGGGGGGGGGGGGGGGTTCAGTGGTTGTTGGAATGGCAGTCCCATCCCAGATGCCATCCTATTCACTACTAGTAGTCCACTATATAGGGAATAGGGGGCCAGTAGTCCACTATATAGGGAATAGGGGGCCAGGAGTCCACTATATAGGGAATAGGGGGCCAGTAGTCCACTATATAGGGAATCGGGGGCCATGAGTCCACTATATAGGGAATCGGGGGCCAGGAGTCCACTATATAGGGAATAGGGGGCCAGGAGTCCACTATATAGGGAATAGGGGGCCAGTAGTCCACTATATAGGGAATAGGGAGCCAGGAGTCCACTATATAGGGAATAGGGGGCCAGTAGTTCACTATATAGGGAATAGGGGGCCAGGAGTCCACTATATAGGGAATCGGGGGCCAGGAGTCCACTATATAGGGAATAGGGGGCCAGTAGTCCACTATATAGGGAATAGGGGGCCAGGAGTCCACTATATAGGGAATAGGGGGCCAGTAGTCCACTATATAGGGAATCGGGGGCCATGAGTCCACTATATAGGGAATAGGGGGCCAGGAGTCCACTATATAGGGAATAGGGTGCCAGTAGTCCACTATATAGGGAATAGGGTGCCAGTAGTCCACTATATAGGGAATAGGGGGCCAGGAGACCACTATATAGGGGGCCAGGAGTCCACTATATAGGGAATAGGGGGCCAGGAGTCCACTATATAGGGAATAGGGGGCCAGGAGTCCACTATATAGGGAATAGGGGGCCAGGAGTCCACTATATAGGGAATAGGGGGCCAGTAGTCCACTATATAGGGAATAGGGGGCCAGTAGTCCACTATATAGGGAATAGGGGGCCAGGAGTCCACTATATAGGGAATAGGGGGCCAGTAGTCCACTATATAGGGAATAGGGAGCCAGGAGTCCACTATATAGGGAATAGGGGGCCAGTAGTCCACTATATAGGGAATAGGGGGCCAGGAGTCCACTATATAGGGAATAGGGGGCCAGTAGTCCACTATATAGGGAATAGGGAGCCAGGAGTCCACTATATAGGGAATAGGGGGCCAGTAGTCCACTATATAGGGAATAGGGGGCCAGTAGTCCACTATATAGGGAATAGGGGGCCAGGAGTCCACTATATAGGGAATCGGGGGCCAGGAGTCCACTATATAGGGAATAGGGGGCCAGTAGTCCACTATATAGGGAATCGGGGGCCATGAGTCCACTATATAGGGAATAGGGGGCCAGGAGTCCACTATATAGGGAATAGGGTGCCAGTAGTCCACTATATAGGGAATAGGGGGCCAGGAGACCACTATATAGGGAATAGGGGGCCAGGAGTCCACTATATAGGGAATAGGGGGCCAGGAGTCCACTATATAGGGAATAGGGGGCCAGGAGTCCACTATATAGGGAATAGGGGGCCAGTAGTCCACTATATAGGGAATAGGGGGCCAGTAGTCCACTATATAGGGAATAGGGGGCCAGTAGTCCACTATATAGGGAATAGGGGGCCAGTAGTCCACTATATAGGGAATAGGGGGCCAGTAGTCCACTATATAGGGAATAGGGGGCCAGTAGTCCACTATATAGGGAATAGGGAGCCAGGAGTCCACTATATAGGGAATAGGGGGCCAGGAGTCCACTATATAGGGAATAGGGGGCCAGTAGTCCACTATATAGGGAATAGGGGGCCAGTAGTCCACTATATAGGGAATAGGGGGCCAGTAGTCCACTATATAGGGAATAGGGGGCCAGTAGTCCACTATATAGGGAATAGGGGGCCAGTAGTCCACTATATAGGGAATAGGGGGCCAGTAGTCCACTATATAGGGAATAGGGAGCCAGGAGTCCACTATATAGGGAATAGGGGGCCAGGAGTCCACTATATAGGGAATAGGGGGCCAGTAGTCCACTATATAGGGAATAGGGGGCCAGGAGTCCACTATATAGGGAATCGGGGGCCATTTTGAGACGAAGCCAGAGAACGGTCCCAGTTTTAACTCCACAACACAATAATTTGATTATAGACATGATATTCGGATGAGAGAGAATGACTTGAGGGGTTTGAAATGTGTTGCTATGTGATCGGTGTGTTGCTATGTGATCGATGTGTTGCTATGTGACTTGGAGTGTTGTTTTATAATGACTCACGGCTGTACATTAAAAGTATTAAATCATGACTTATCATTCCAGTGTGTGTGTGTGTGTGTGTGTGTGTGTGTGTGTGTGTGTGTGTGTGAGAGATTGGGGCAATATGAATCTAGTGGGTTAATGGACAGACTGAATACATACCACAAAGCACCCTATTCCCTATGTAGTGCACTAGATAGGGAATAAGGAACTAGGGCCATAGTGCACTAGATAGGGAATAAGGAACTAGGGCCCATAGTGCACTAGATAGGGAATAAGGAACTGGGCCATAGTGCACTAGATAGGGAATAAGGAACTAGGGCCCATAGTGCACTAGATAGGGAATAAGGAACTAGGGCCATAGTGCACTAGATAGGGAATAAGGAACTAGGGCCCATAGTGCACTAGATAGGGAATAAGGAACTAGGGCCATAGTGCACTAGATAGGGAATAAGGAACTAGGGCCATAGTGCACTAGATAGGGAATAAGGAACTGGGCCATAGTGCACTAGATAGGGAATAAGGAACTAGGGCCCATAGTGCACTAGATAGGGAATAAGGAACTAGGGCCATAGTGCACTAGATAGGGAATAAGGAACTAGGGCCCATAGTGCACTAGATGGGGAATAAGGAACTAGGGCCATAGTGCACTAGATAGGGAATAAGGAACTAGGGCCATAGTGCACTAGATAGGGAATAAGGAACTAGGGCCCATAGTGCACTAGATAGGGAATAAGGAACTAGGGCCCATAGTGCACTAGATAGGGAATAAGGAACTGGGCCCATAGTGCACTAGATAGGGAATAAGGAACTGGGCCCATAGTGCACTAGATAGGGAATAAGGAACTAGGGCCCATAGTGCACTAGATAGGGAATAAGGAACTAGGGCCATAGTGCACTAGATAGGGAATAAGGAACCATTTGAGACATAACATATGTCCACTAATGTCCACAACTCCCCCTAAACTGACTTTAGATACGTGGTAAAGGACCCCTGTCTAGTCTGGGGACGTCCCAAACGGCTCCCTGGTCCCTACTCTGTATATATATATATACATATATATATATAGTGCACTACTCTTGGACCCCTGTCTAGTCTGGGGACGTCCCAAACGGCTCCCTGGTCCCTACTCTGTATATATATATATATATATACATGATTATATACATGTGTATATATATAGTGCACTACTCTTGACCAAGGCCCATTGGGAAACACGATATAATTATAGGTTGAACACTAATACCTGAAGCAGTAACAAAGCATTGAGAGAGTCCGTGATGACAGTTCACATCTTGTTTTATTTAAGTCGCAGGTTGATGACATCACCAGTCTATATAAAAAAGGCAGGATATGAAAGGATCTGTTCAATCTGAAACGACACCCTCTATAGGGCCGTACGTTGGACCAGGAGAGCACCATGAAAGGGGACGTTATTTAGGTCGCAGGTTGATGACATCACCAGTCTATATAAAAAGGCAGGATATGAAAGGATCTGTTCAATCTGAAACGACACCCTCTATAGGGCCGTACGTTGGACCAGGAGAGCACCATGAAAGGGGACATTATTTAAGACTCACATTATTTATGTCTGTATAAAATCGGAACCAGTGATTGGCCAGTTACAACAGGAAATTAGACAGTATTAATGTGATTGGCCAGTTATAACAGGAAATGAGGCAGTATTAATGTGATTGGCCGGTTATAACAGGACATGAGACAGTATTAACGTGATTGGCCAGTTATAACAGGAAATGAGAGACAGTTAATTAATGTGATTAGTCAGTTATAACAGGAAATGAGAGGCAGTATTAATGTGATTGGCCGGTTATAACAGGAAATGAGAGGCAGTATTAACGTGATTGGCCGGTTATAACAGGAAATGAGAGGCAGTATTAATGTGATTGGCCGGTTATAACAGGAAATGAGAGGCAGTATTAATGTGATTGGCCGGTTATAACAGGAAATGAGAGGCAGTATTAATGTGATTGGCCGGCTATAACAGGAAATGAGAGGCAGTATTAATGTGATTGGCCGGTTCTAACAGGAAATGAGAGGCAGTATTAATGTGATTGGTCAGTTATAACAGGAAATAAAACCGGCAGCATCAAAACATATTGATTATCAATGATTGTCCTCGTAGAGGAAGAACGGTAGATAGGGAGGGAGGGAGGGGGGGGGGGTGATTCTGAGGGGTGTGTGTCAGACTTTGGTCTTCTTGGTCGGGGGTTCAGGGTTGATGTTGAGGGGTGTGTGTGTCAGAGTCAGACTTTGGTCTTCTTGGTCGGGGGTTCAGGGTTGATGTTGAGGGGTGTGTGTGTGTCAGAGTCAGACTGTGGTCTTCTTGGTCGGGGGTTCAGGGTTGATGTTGAGGGGTGTGTGTGTCAGAGTCAGACTTTGGTCTTCTTGGTCGGGGGTTCAGGGTTGATGTTGAGGGGTGTGTGTCAGAGTCAGACTGTGGTCTTCTTGGTCGGGGGTTCAGGGTTGATGTTGAGGGGTGTGTGTGTCAGACTGTGATCTTCTTGGTCGGGGGTTCAGGGATGATGTTGAGGGGTGTGTGTGTCAGACTGTGGTCTTCTTGGTCGGGGGTTCAGGGTTGATGTTGAGGGGTGTGTGTGTCAGACTGTGGTCTTCTTGGTCGGGGGTTCAGGGTTGATGTTGAGGGGTGTGTGTGTCAGACTGTGGTCTTCTTGGTCGAGGGTTCAGGGTTGATGTTGAGGGGTGTGTGTGTGTCAGAGTCAGACTGTGGTCTTCTTGGTCGGGGGTTCAGGGTTGATGTTGAGGGGTGTGTGTGTCAGACTGTGATCTTCTTGGTCGGGGGTTCAGGGATGATGTTGAGGGGTGTGTGTGTCAGACTGTGGTCTTCTTGGTCGGGGGTTCAGGGTTGATGTTGAGGGGTGTGTGTGTCAGACTGTGGTCTTCTTGGTCGGGGGTTCAGGGTTGATGTTGAGGGGTGTGTGTGTCAGACTGTGGTCTTCTTGGTCGAGGGTTCAGGGTTGATGTTGAGGGGTGTGTGTGTGTCAGAGTCAGACTGTGGTCTTCTTGGTCGGGGGTTCAGGGTTGATGTTGAGGGGTGTGTGTGTCAGACTGTGATCTTCTTGGTCGGGGGTTCAGGGATGATGTTGAGGGGTGTGTGTGTCAGACTGTGGTCTTCTTGGTCGGGGGTTCAGGGATGATGTTGAGGGGTGTGTGTGTCAGACTGTGGTCTTCTTGGTCGGGGGTTCAGGGTTGATGTTGAGGGGTGTTTGTCAGAGTCAGACTTTGGTCTTCTTGGTCGGGGGTTCAGGGTTGATGCTGATACGAGGGACTCCGGCCGTGGGTGTGTAGGGGATACGAGATGTCGTCACCTTCTTACCGATGGTTTCGATCTGCAGGAAACACACACAGAGGAGATGCGGTCTGGTTATTGTAGTGAGAACATAGTTTTACTGGGTGAGTGAACCTCGTCCCCCCAGGCCTGACATGCTGGGGGCATGGAGCCTGGTAACAGTGTGGGTCTGTGTGTGTGTGGGGGGTGGAGAGTAACATGCTAATCAATTAAAATACTGAGCGAATCACATGACTATGGAGGCGTGGCTCTAAATGGAAGCGGGACAGAGCCTGAGACTGTTGTATAATGTAGGACTTTGTAAAAATGGTGAAAATGGCCGATCAAAATAGATTATCTCATTAACCATATTATTTTTGGGAAGACTTAATTTATTCCGAGATCCGGACAAAATAAAGTTTATATGAGAAAACTATTTATAAGATAACAGTACTTTACAATTTTCCTAAATCACTTCCTTGTTTAAAATCGCTGGCGCCTTGAAGTCCACAACAACGTAGAGGGAGGGGCCTAACGGTTAGACTGGTGACGGACTGAGAGATCAGCCAATTAAAACCCAGCGGCTGTTCACACTGCTCCTGCCATTCCACTTCCAGCGCTGTGAAACCAGGCGGTTAGAGAGTGAGCATATGTGTGTGTGTGTGTGTGTGTGTGCGTGTGCGTGTGTGTTACCTGGAAGCCAATGTTCTGTAGGCGGTGGTGGAGCCAGGCGGTTAGAGAGCGTGTGCGTGTGTGTGTGTGTGTGTCTGTGTGTGTGTGTGTGTGTGTACCTGGAAGCCAATGTTCTGCAGGCGGGGGTGGAGCTGGTCCAACAGGCGACGGCCGTCAAACAGAAACGCTGGTTTCAACATGTGGTCATAGATCATCTCATAGTCCAGCTCCTACACACACACACACACACACACAGACACACACACACACACACACACACAGTTGATGTTAGGTGTTTATAGGATTGGAATAGTGTGTGTGTGTGTGTGTGTGTGTGTGTGTGTGTGTGTATGTATGTATCTGTGTGTGTGTGTGTACCTTGAACATGTCCCACTCGGTGCAGACGACCAGAGCGTGAGCCCCCTGACAGGCCTGGTAGGGATCCACTGACACTGTGACCAGCTCAGACACTACAACACACAGATACACCATCACATAGACACTACAATACACAGATACATCGTCACATAGACACTACAATACACAGATACACCGTCACATAGACACTACAATACACATATACACCGTCACATAGACACTACAATACACAGATACACCGTCACATAGACACTACAATACACAGATACACCGTCACATAGACACTACAATACACAGATACACCGTCACATAGACACTACAATACACAGATACACCGTCACATAGACACTACAATATACAGATACACCGTCACATAAACACTGTGACCAGTTCAGACACTACAATACACAGATACACCGTCACACAGACACTACAATACACAGATACACCGTCACATAGACACTACAATACACAGATACACCGTCACATAGACACTACAATACACAGATACACCGTCACATAGACACTACAATACACATATACACCGTCACATAGACACTACAATATACAGATACACCGTCACATAAACACTGTGACCAGCTCAGACACTACAATACACAGATACACCGTCACATAGACACTACAATACACAGATACACCATCACATAGATACTACAATACACAGATACACCGTCACATAGACACTGTGACCAGCTCAGACACTACAATACACAGATACACCATCACATAGACACTGTGACCAGATCAGGCAGACAGGCAGACAGACAGGCAGGCAGACAGACAGACAGACAGGCAGACAGGCAGGCAGACAGCCAGCCAGCCAGGCAGACCCCCCCCCTCCCTCCTCTACCTCTGTGAGGGTCTTCAGAGATGTGCGGTTGAGAGAGGTCCAGAATGATCTGTTCCTTCAGGACTTTAGGGTCGTAGATGTGGAGCTTGGCTCCCTCGTCCATCAGGTACTTAGATATATAGATACTAGAAGACTCCCTGAGAGAGACACACACACACACACACACACACACACACACACACACACGTCAGTCATTTAGCAGGCTTACAGGAGCAGTTTAGGTTAAGTGCCTTGCTCTAGGGCACAGATCGATTTCTCTCTCCCACCTAGTCGACTGGAAGATTTGAACCAGCAACCTTTCAGTACTGGCCCAACAATCTTAAATCGCTAAGCTACCTGGCATCCCATAATATGAATGATTAATGTGTGTTCTATATGAGTATATCAGGTCAAGGTTCCAAGACATGCACTTTACCCCTACACACTGATTAACCTGACACACACACACACACACACACTGATTAACCTGACACACACACACACACACACACTGATTAACCACACACACACACACACACACACACACACACACACACACACAGATTAGCCTGACACACACGAGAGAGAGAGAGAGACAGGCACTTTACCCCTACACACACTGATTAACCTCACACACACACACACACACACACACAAACCTGACACACACTGATTAACCTGAAACACGCGAGATAGAGGAGAGAGAGAGAAAAGAGAGAGAGGAGACAGAGGAGAGAGAGAGGAAACAGAGAGAGAGGAGACCGAGGAGAGAGAGAGGGGACAGAGAGAGCGGAGACAGAGGAGAGAGAGAGGGGACAGAGAGAGAGGAGACAGAGGAGAGAGGAGACCGAAGGAGAGACAGGCGCTACACAAAACAGAGACAGAGAGAGACAAATTTGACCCCAATAACTACCGTGGAATATGCGTCAACAGCAACCTTGGGAAAATCCTCTGCATTATCATTAACAGCAGACTCGTACATTTCCTCAGTGAAAACAATGTACTGAGCAAATGTCAAATTGGCTTTTTACCAAATTACCGTGCGACAGACCACGTATTCACCCTGCACACCCTAATTGACAAACAAACCAAAACTAAGGCAAAGTCTTCTCATGATTTGTTGATTTCAAAAAAGCCTTCGACTCAATCTGGCATGAGGGTCTGCTATACAAACTGATGGAAAGTGGTGATGGGGGTAAAACATACAACATTATAAAATCCATGTACACAAACAACAAGTGTGCTGTTAAAATTGGCAAAAAACACACATTTCTTCCCAAGAGGCCGTGGGGTGAGACAGGGATGCAGCTTAAGCCCCACCCTCTTCAACATATATATCAACGAATTGGCGCGGGCACTAGAACAGTCTGCAGCACCTGGCCTCCCCCTGCTAGAATCTGAAGTCAAATGTCTACTGATGATCTGGTGCTTCTGTCACCAACCAAGGAGGGCCTACAGCAGCACCTAGATCTTATGCACAGATTCTGTCAGACCTGGGCCCTGACAGACCTGGGCCCTGACAGACCTGGGCCCTGACAGACCTGACAGACCTGGGCCCTGACAGACCTGGGCCCTGATAGACCTGATAGACCTGGGCCCTGACAGACCTGACAGACCTGGGCCCTGACAGACCTGGGCCCTGATAGACCTGATAGACCTGGGCCCTGACAGACCTGGGCCCTGACAGACCTGACAGACCTGGGCACTGACAGACCTGGGCCCTGACAGACCTGGGCCCTGACAGACCTGGGACCTGACAGACCTGGGCCCTGACAGACCTGGGCCCTGACAGACCTGGGCCCTGACAGACCTGGGCCCTGACAGACCTGACAGACCTGGGCACTGACAGACCTGGGCCCTGACAGACCTGGGCCCTGACAGACCTGGGCACTGACAGACCTGGGCCCTGACCGACCTGGGCACTGACAGACCTGGGCCCTGACAGTAAATCTCAGTAAGACCAAAATAATGGTGTTCCAAAAAAGGTCCAGGACCACAAATACAAATTCCATCTCGACACTGTTGTCCTAGAACACACAAAAAACTATACAGACCTCGGCCAAAACATCAGCGCCAACAGGTAACTTCCACAAAGCTGTGAACGATCTGAGAGACAAGGTAAGAAGAACCTTCTATGCCGCCAAAAGGAAGATCAAATTCAACATACAAATTAGGATCTGGCTAAAACTCATTTCCCTTTATGGTTGTGAGGTCTGGGGTCCGCTCACCAACTAAGAATTCACAAAAGGAGAAAAACACCAAATTGAGACTCTGCACGCAGAATTTTGCAAAAATATCCTCCGTGTACAACGTAGAACACCAAATAATGCATGCAGAGCAGAATTCGGCCGATACCCGCTAATTATCAAAATCCAGAAAAGAGCAGTTAAATTCTATAACCACCTAAAAGGAAGCGATTCACAAACCTTCCATAACAAAGCCATCACCTACAGAGAGATGAACCTGGAGAAGAGTCCCCTAAGCAAGCTGGTCCTGGGGCTCTGTTCACAAACACAAACACACCCTACAGAGCCCCAGGACAGCAACACAATTAGACCCAACCAAATCATGAGAAAACTAAAAGAGAATTACTTGATACATTGGAAAGAATTAACAAAAAAACAGAGCAAACTAGAATGCTATTTGGCCCTAAACAGAGAGTACACAGCGGCAGAATACCTGACCACTGTGACTGACCCACACTTAAGGAAAGCTTTGACTATGTACAGACTCAGAGAGCATAGCCTTGCTATTGAGAAAGGCCGCCGTAGGCAGACATGGCTCTCAAGAGAAGACAGGCTATGTGCTCACTGCCCACAAAATGAGGTGGAAACTGAGCTGCACTTCCTAACCTCCTGCCCAATATATGACCATATTAGAGATACATATTTCCCTCAAAACAAATCCAATTTTGATAAACTCTCATATCTACTGGGTGAAATACCACAGTGTGACATCACAGCAGCAAGATTTGTGACCTGTTGCCACGAGAAACCAGTGAAGAACAAATACCATTGTAAATACAACCCATATTTATGCTTATTTATTTTCACATTATTACAACACTGTATATAGACATAATATGACGTTTGAAATGTCTTTATTCTTTTGGAACTTCTGTGAGTGTAATGTTTACTGTTAGTTTTATATTGTTTATTTCACTTTCGTTTATTATCTACTCACCTAAGTTTCCCATGACAATAAAGACCCTTGAATTGAGAGAGAGCGAGAGAAAGAAAAGGAATTGATGTTTCAACAAGAGAAGAAAGAGGAGAGAGGAAACGAGGAGGAAGAGAGGGAACGAGGAGGAAGAGGGGGAACGAGGAGGAAGAGAGGGAACGAGGAGGAAGAGAGGGAACGAGGAGGAAGAGAGGGAACGAGGAGAAGAATAGAAGATAGGAAAATAGATACCTGGTATCTCCAGTGTCTTTCTTAAAGGAGAATCCCAGCAGAGCGATCTTCTTCCCTGTCACTGTGTTAAACAGACAGTCAATGATACGACACGCAAACCTCCTCCGTTGGTACTCATTCATATCAATCACCTGGAGAGAGGGAGGAGGTGGGAGAGGGAGGAGGAGGAGGGAGAGGGGGAGGAGGAGGGAGAGGGGGAGGAGGAGGGAGAGAGGGAGGGAGGGAAAGGGGGGAGGAGAGAGGTTGGGAGAGAGGGAGAAGGAGGGAAAGGGGGGTGAAGAGGAAGGCGGGAGGGAGAGGAAGGGAGAAAAGGAAGGAGGTGAAAGCATAATAATAAATATAGCTGTGAGCAGCAATGAACGGGGTTCACAGGATGACAGAAAGGACACAAGATGAGTTGGAGAACAAAGCAAAGCCCTATCATGTTGTAACTATCTTTACACATGCAAATAATGAGTTAACTTTTTATGGCTGCAGGGGCAGTATTGAGTGGCTTGGATGAAAGGTGCCCATATCAAACGGCCTGCTCCTCAGTCATAGTTGCTAATATTTGCATATTATTAGTAGTATTGGATAGAAAACACTCTAACGTTTCTAAAACTGTTTGAATTATGTCTGTGAGTATAACAGAACTCATAAAAGCAGGCAAAAACCTGAGAAATTCCACTTCCTGTTTTTTTTTCTGGAGGTGGCAGATTTTCAACCAAGGTCTCGCTGAAATTACAGCGAGATATGGATGAGTTTTCACTTCCTACGCCTTCCACTAGATGTCAGCAGTCAATAGAACTTTGTCTGATGACTCTAATGTGAAGGGGGTTCGAATGACACAGGAAATAGTCACCACAGCCATGAGTGGACCATGCTTTCACCAGGCGCGTTCACAGGGGAAGGACTTGTGTTCCACCGCTCATCAGAAGTCATTCTAATTCTCCGGTTGGAATGTTATTCAAGATATATGTAAACAACATTCTAAAGATTGATTCAGTACATCGTTTGACATGTTTCTACTGACTGTTACGGAACTTTTGAACATTTCGTCACGTTATAGTGGACGCGCTTTGTGACTTTGGAATTGTTTACCGAACGCGCTAACCAAAGTAGCTAATTGGACATAAATAACTGACATTTTTTGAACAAATCAAGCATTTATTGTGGACCTGGGATTCCTAGGAGTGCATTCTGATGAAGTTCATCAAAGGTAAGGAAACATTTATCATGTATTTTCTGGTTTCTGTTGACTCCAACATGGAGGCTAATTTGGCTTCTGTTCTGAGCTCCGTCTCAGATTATTGCATGGGTTGCTTTTTCCGTGAGCTTTTTTAAAAATCTGACACAGCGGTTGCATTAAGGAGAGGTATATCTATAATTCCATGTGTATAACTTGTATTATCATCATCATCATCATATTTCTGTTGAAACGATGTGGCTATGCAAAAATCACTTGACGTTTTTGGAACTAGTGAATCTAATAAACCAATGTAAACTCAGATTTCTTTATATAAATATGAACTTTATCAAACAAAACATGCATGTATTGTGTAACATGAAGTCCTATGAGTGTCATCTGATGAAGATAATTCAAGGTTAGTGATTCATTTTGATCTTTATTTATGCTTTTTGTGAATGCTATATTTAGCTGGAAAATGGCTGTGCTTATTGTGGTTTGGTGGAGACCTAACATAATCGTTTGTAGTGCTTTTGCTGAAAAGCCTATTTGAAATCGGACACTTTGGTGGGATTAACAACGAGAATAGCTTTAAAATGATATAAAACACATGTATGTTTTAGGAATTCTAATTATGAGATTTCTGTGGTTTGATTTGACTACTATTTTCACTGGTAGTTGTCATATCGATCCCGATATCGGGATTGCAGCCATAACAGATGGTTACCACATTCCACGTGTTCGTATGGTTCCATGGTTACCACATTCCACATGTGTTTGTATGGTACCATGGTGACCCTGACTCGGTACCGGTGACCCTCTCCGGCACCCTGACTCGGTACCGGTTACCCTCTCCTGACTAGGTACCGGTGACCCTCTCCTGACTAGGTACCGGTGACCCTCTCCTGCACCCTGACTCGGTACCGGTGACTCTCTCCTGCACCCTGACTCGGTACCGGTGACTCTCTCCTGCACCCTGACTCGGTACCGGTCTCCCTCTCCTGCACCCTGACTCGGTACCGGT
>NC_092156.1:76900198-76957698 GCF_045791955.1 Oncorhynchus clarkii lewisi | reverse complement strand
TCCACCTACCTGCAGGTTGAGGTTGGGTTTGGCAGCACCTACACACACAGACCAGGTTAGTATCTCCACCTACCTGCAGGAGGAGGTTGGGTTTGACAGCACCTACACACACAGACCAGGTTAGTATCTCCACCTACCTGCAGGTTAAGGTTGGGTTTGACAGCACCTACACACACAGACCAGGTTAGTATCTCCACCTACCTGCAGGTTGAGGTTGGGTTTGACAGCACCTACACACACAGACCAGGTTAGTATCTCCACCTACCTGCAGGTTGAGGTTGGGTTTGACAGCACCTACACACACAGACCAGGTTAGTATCTCCACCTACCTGCAGGTTGAGGTTGGGTTTGACAGCACCTACACACACAGACCAGGTTAGTATCTCCACCTACCTGCAGGTTGAGGTTGGGTTTGACAGCACCTACACACACAGACCAGGTTAGTATCTCCACCTACCTGCAGGTTGAGGTTGGGTTTGGCAGCACCTACACACACAGACCAGGTTAGTATCTCCACCTACCTGCAGGTTGAGGTTGGGTTTGACAGCACCTACACACACAGACCAGGTTAGTATCTCCACCTACCTGCAGGTTGAGGTTGGGTTTGACAGCACCTACACACACAGACCAGGTTAGTATCTCCACCTACCTGCAGGTTGAGGTTGGGTTTGACAGCACCTACACACACAGACCAGGTTAGTATCTCCACCTACCTGCAGGTTGAGGTTGGGTTTGGTGTTGGAGTCAAATATCCGTCTGATGCTCTCAGCCGCTCGGACAGGAACCGTGCTCTTCTCCGTGACGATCTTGTAACCGTTGGAAACCTCTACGATGCGGCGAGCGCAGGCCTCAATGTACTTTAGGTCGGCTGCACGCCCCTTCCCCATCCCATAGGTCTTTGTGGGGGTGTTCACCTGGGGAGGGGGGGGGGGGGGGGGTTAGACTGATGGAAGACAGGAACGCAGACACACACTACAGATAGACACTGACTGACGGACGGACAGAGAGAGACAGACAGACAGACAGACAGACAGAGAGAGAGAGACAAAAGACGTGTGACTCACTGATATGAAGACGAGGTCAGCATCTCTGATGGCGGAATCTATATCTGTAGAGAAGAAGAGATTCTTCCCTCGGCATGACTCCACTACCTCCTTCAACCCTGGCTAGAGAGAGGAGAGGGGGGGTGGGAAGAGAGAGAGAGAGAGAGAGACAGAGAGAGACAGCGAGAGAGACAGAGACAGAGAGAGAGAGGAGAGGGGGGGTGGGAAGAGAGAGCGAGAGAGAGAGCGAGAGAGACAGACAGACAGACAGACAGACAGACAGACAGAGAGAGAGAAACAGAGAGAGAGAGAGAGACAGAGAGAGAAACAGAGAGAGAGACAGAGAGAGAGAGAGAGAGACAGAGAGAGAGAGAGAGAGAGAGAGAGAGACAGAGAGAGAGAGAGAGAGAGACAGGTAAGTCTAAGAGTCATTACAACTGGGAGTCTTCTTGGGTAAGTCTCTAAGAGTCATTACAGCTGGGAGACTTCTTGGGTTAGTCTCAGAGTGATTTCAGCTGGGAGTCTTCTTGGGTAAGTCTCTTAGAGTGATTACAGCTGGGAGTCTCCTTGGGTAAGTCTCTAAGAGTCATTACAGCTGGGAGTCTTCTTGGGTAAGTCATTACGGCTGGGAGACTTCTTGGGTAAGTCTCTAAGAGTCATTACAGCTGGGAGTCTTCTTGGGTAAGTCTCTAAGAGCTTTAAACACCTGGATTGTATAACATTTCTCCATTAGTATGTTCAGAACTCTTCAAGCTCTACCACGATTGCCAGACAACAATGTTCAAGTCTTGGACGTCTATGTGTATGTTTGTGTGTCTGTGTGTGTATATTTGTGGTATGTGTGTGTGTGTTTCGGTGTGCGGCATTATGTCTGTGTGTGTACGTGTGGTGTGTGTATGTCTATGTGTGTGTGTGTGTACGTGTGGTGTGTGTCTGTGTGTACGTGTGGTGTGTGTATGTCTATGTGTGTGTGTGTGTACGTGTGGTGTGTGTCTGTGTGTACGTGTGGTGTGTGTCTGTGTTGGTGTGTCTGTGTGTACGTGTGGTGTGTGTCTGTGTGTACGTGTGGTGTGTGTCTGTGTTGGTGTGTCTGTGTGTACGTGTGGTGTGTGTCTGTGTGTACGTGTGGTGTGTGTATGTCTATGTGTGTGCGTGTGTACGTGTGGTGTGTGTCTGTGTGTACGTGTGGTGTGTGTATGTCTATGTGTGTGTGTGTGTACGTGTGGTGTGTGTTGGTGTGTCTGTGTGTACGTGCGGTGTGTGTCTGTGTGTACGTGCGGTGTGTGTGTGTGTGTGTGTGATACGGTACCTCGTATATGGGCAGTGTGGTGTGTGTCTGTGTGTACGTGCGGTGTGTGTCTGTGTGTACGTGCGGTGTGTGTGTGTGATACGGTACCTCGTATATGGGCAGTGTGGTGTGTGTCTGTGTGTACGTGCGGTGTGTGTGTGTGTGTGTGTGATACGGTACCTCGTATATGGGCAGCGTGTCGGAGTTCCAGGCGTTGATCCGTGATTCGTTGACGTCGACCACTGTCACGTGGATCTCTGGACACATGTGGGCGATGACACTGCAGGTTGGTCCTCCCACATAGCCTGCTCCTATACAGCAAATTCTGTTGATCTGAAACATCTAGAGAGACAGACAGAGAGACAGAGAGAGAGACACAGAGAGAGAGACACAGAGAGAGAGACACAGAGAGAGAGACACAGAGAGAGAGGACACACAGAGAGAGAGAGAGAGAGAGAGGACACACAGCGAGAGACACACACAGAGAGAGAGAGAGAGAGAGAGAGGACACACAGCGAGAGAGACACACACAGAGAGAGACACAGAGAGAGAGACACGCAGAGAGAGAGAGACACAGAGAGAGAGAGAGAGAGAGAGAGAGAGAGGACACACAGCGAGAGACACACACAGAGAGAGAGACACAGAGAGAGAGACACACAGAGAGAGAGAGAGAGGACACACAGCGAGAGACACACACAGAGAGAGAGAGAGAGAGAGAGAGAGAGGACACACAGCGAGAGAGACACACACAGAGAGAGACACAGAGAGAGAGACACGCAGAGAGAGAGAGAGAGACAGACAGAGAGACAGAGAGAGAGACAGAGAGACAGACAGAGAGACAGAGAGACAGAGAGAGAGACACACAGAGAGAGAGACACAGAGAGAGAGAGAGAGAGAGAGAGAGGACACACAGCGAGAGACACACACAGAGAGAGAGACACAGAGAGAGAGACACACAGAGAGAGAGAGAGAGGACACACAGCGAGAGACACACACAGAGAGAGAGAGAGAGAGAGAGAGAGAGAGAGAGGACACACAGCGAGAGAGACACACACAGAGAGAGACACAGAGAGAGAGACACGCAGAGAGAGAGAGACACAGAGAGAGAGAGAGGAGACACAGAGAGAGACAGACACACACAGAGCGAGAGAGAGAGAGAGAGAGAGAGAGAGAGAGACAAACAGAGGGAGAGAGAGAGAGGACACACAGCGAGAGACACACACAGAGAGAGAGAGAGAGAGAGAGAGAGGACACACAGCGAGAGAGACACACACAGAGAGAGACACAGAGAGAGAGACACGCAGAGAGAGAGAGAGAGACAGACAGAGAGACAGAGAGAGAGACAGAGAGACAGACAGAGAGACAGAGAGACAGAGAGAGACACGAGAGAGAGAGAGAGAGAGAGAGGACACACAGCGAGAGACACACACAGAGAGAGAGACACAGAGAGAGACAGACACACAGAGAGAGAGAGAGAGGACACACAGCGAGAGACACACACAGAGAGAGAGAGAGAGAGAGAGAGAGAGAGAGGACACACACAGCGAGAGAGACACACACAGAGAGAGACACAGAGAGAGAGACACGCAGAGAGAGAGAGACACAGAGAGAGAGAGAGGAGACACAGAGAGAGACAGACACACACAGAGCGAGAGAGAGAGAGAGAGAGAGAGAGAGAGAGAGAGAGACAAACAGAGGGAGAGAGAGAGAGACACAGACACCAGTCAAAATGTTATTTTTATTGATATCAAGTGCTTGTCAGGAACATGGCCTTCAAAACTAAACAGTATTAGTGGCATCCAGGGTTGGGTAGGTTACTGTCTAAATGTAATCCAACCAGGGTTGGTTACTGTCTAAATGTAATCCAACCAGGGTAGGTTACTGTCTAAATGTAATCCAACCAGGGTTGGTTAGGTTACTGTCTAAATGTAATCCAACCAGGGTTGGTTACTGTCTAAATGTAATCCAACCAGGGTTGGTTAGGTTACTGTCTAAATGTAATCCAACCAGGGTTGGTTACTGTCTAAATGTAATCCAACCAGGGTTGGTTACTGTCTAAATGTAATCCAACCAGGGTAGGTTACTGTCTAAATGTAATCCAACCAGGGTTGGTTACTGTCTAAATGTAATCCAACCAGGGTAGGTTACTGTCTAAATGTAATCCAACCAGTGTAGGTTACTGTCTAAATGTAATCCAACCAGGGTTGGTTACTGTCTAAATGTAATCCAACCAGGGTTGGTTACTGTCTAAATGTAATCCAACCAGGGTAGGTTACTGTCTAAATGTAATCCAACCAGGGTTGGTTACTGTCTAAATGTAATCCAACCAGGGTTGGGTAGGTTACTGTCTAAATGTAATCCAACCAGGGTTGGTTACTGTCTAAATGTAATCCAACCAGGGTAGGTTACTGTCTAAATGTAATCCAACCAGGGTTGGTTACTGTCTAAATGTAATCCAACCAGGGTAGGTTACTGTCTAAATGTAATCCAACCAGGGTAGGTTACTGTCTAAATGTAATCCAACCAGGGTAGGTTACTGTCTAAATGTAATCCAACCAGGGTTGGTTACTGTCTAAATGTAATCCAACCAGGGTTGGTTACTGTCTAAAGGTTATCCAACCAGGGTTGGTTAGGTTACTGTCTAAATGTAATCCAACCAGGGTAGGTTACTGTCTAAATGTAATCCAATCAGGGTTGGTTAGGTTACTGTCTAAATGTAAACCATCCAGGGTTGGTTACTGTCTAAATGTAATCCAACCAGGGTTGGTTACTGTCTAAATGTAATCCAACCAGGGTTGGTTACTGTCTAAATGTAATCCAACCAGGGTTGGTTACTGTCTAAATGTAATCCAACCAGGGTTGGTTACTGTCTAAATGTAATCCAACCAGGGTTGGTTACTGTCTAAATGTAATCCAACCAGGGTAGGTTACTGTCTAAATGTAATCCAACCAGGGTTGGTTACTGTCTAAATGTAATCCAACCAGGGTAGGTTACTGTCTAAATGTAATCCAACCAGGGTAGGTTACTGTCTAAATGTAATCCAACCAGGGTAGGTTACTGTCTAAATGTAATCCAACCAGGGTAGGTTACTGTCTAAATGTAATCCAACCAGGGTAGGTTACTGTCTAAATGTAATCCAACCAGGGTTGGTTACTGTCTAAATGTAATCCAACCAGGGTTGGTTAGGTTACTGTCTAAATGTAATCCAACTAGGGTTGGTTACTGTCTAAATGTAATCCAACCAAGGTTGGTTAGGTTACTGTCTAAATGTAATCCAACTAGGGTTGGTTACTGTCTAAATGTAATCCAACCAGGGTAGGTTACTGTCTAAATGTAATCCAACCAGGGTTGGTTACTGTCTAAATGTAATCCAACCAGGGTTGGTTACTGTCTAAATGTAATCCAACCAGGGTAGGTTACTGTCTAAATGTAATCCAACCAGGGTTGGTTACTGTCTAAATGTAATTCAACCAGGGTTGGTTACTGTCTAAATGTAATCCAACCAGGGTAGGTTACTGTCTAAATGTAATCCAACCAGGGTTGGGCAGGTTACTGTCTAAATGTAATCCATCCAGGGTTGGTTAGGTTACTGTCTAAATGTAATCCATCCAGGGTTGGTTAGGTTACTGTCTAAATGTAATCCAACCAGGGTTGGTTAGGTTACTGTCTAAATGTAATCCAACCAGGGTTGGTTACTGTCTAAATGTAATCCATCCAGGGTTGGTTACTGTCTAAATGTAATCCAACCAGGGTTGGTTACTGTCTAAATGTAATCCAACCAGGGTTGGTTACTGTCTAAATGTAATCCAACCAGGGTAGGTTACTGTCTAAATGTAATCCAACCAGGGTTGGTTACTGTCTAAATGTAATCCAACCAGGGTTGGTTAGGTTACTGTCTAAATGTAATCCAACCAGGGTTGGTTAGGTTACTGTCTAAATGTAATCCAACCAGGGTAGGTTACTGTCTAAATGTAATCCAACCAGGGTAGGTTACTGTCTAAATGTAATCCAACCAGGGCAGGTTACTGTCTAAATGTAATCCAACCAGGGCAGGTTGCTGTCTAAATGTAATCCATCCAGGGTTGGTTAGGTTACTGTCTAAATGTAATCCAACCAGGGTTGGTTAGGTTACTGTCTAAATGTAATCCAACCAGGGTTGGTTAGGTTACTGTCTAAATGTAATCCAATCAGGGTTGGTTAGGTTACTGTCTAAATGTAATCCAACCAGGGTAGGTTACTGTCTAAATGTAATCCAACCAGGGTTGGTTAGGTTACTGTCTAAATGTAATCCAACCAGGGTTGGTTAGGTTACTGTCTAAATGTAATCCAACCAGGGTTGGTTAGGTTACTGTCTAAATGTAATCCAACCAGGGTAGGTTACTGTCTAAATGTAATCCAACCAGGGTTGGTTACTGTCTAAATGTAATCCAACCAGGGTTGGTTAGGTTACTGTCTAAATGTAATCCAACCAGGGTTGGTTAGATTACTGTCTAAATGTAATCCAACCAGGGTTGGTTAGGTTACTGTCTAAATGTAATCCAACCAGGGTTGGTTAGGTTACTGTCTAAATGTAATCCAACCAGGGTTGGTTAGGTTACTGTCTAAATGTAATCCAACCAGGGTTGGTTACTGTCTAAATGTAATCCAACCAGGGTTGGTTAGGTTACTGTCTAAATGTAATCCAACCAGGGTTGTTTAGGTTACTGTCTAAATGTAATCCAACCAGGGTTGGTTAGGTTACTGTCTAAATGTAATCCAACCAGGGTTGGTTAGGTTACTGTCTAAATGTAATCCAACCAGGGTTGGTTAGGTTACTGTCTAAATGTAATCCAACCAGTGTTGGGCAGGTTACTGTCTAAATGTAATCCAACCAGGGTTGGTTAGGTTACTGTCTAAATGTAATCCAACCAGGGTTGGTTAGGTTACTGTCTAAATGTAATCCAACCAGGGTTGGTTAGGTTACTGTCTAAATGTAATCCAACCAGGGTAGGTTACTGTCTAAATGTAATCCAACCAGGGTAGGTTACTGTCTAAATGTAATCCAACCAGGGTTGGTTACTGTCTAAATGTAATCCAACCAGGGTTGGTTAGGTTACTGTCTAAATGTAATCCAACTAGGGTTGGTTACTGTCTAAATGTAATCCAACCAAGGTTGGTTAGGTTACTGTCTAAATGTAATCCAACTAGGGTTGGTTACTGTCTAAATGTAATCCAACCAGGGTAGGTTACTGTCTAAATGTAATCCAACCAGGGTTGGTTACTGTCTAAATGTAATCCAACCAGGGTTGGTTACTGTCTAAATGTAATCCAACCAGGGTAGGTTACTGTCTAAATGTAATCCAACCAGGGTTGGTTACTGTCTAAATGTAATTCAACCAGGGTTGGTTACTGTCTAAATGTAATCCAACCAGGGTAGGTTACTCTCTAAATGTAATCCAACCAGGGTTGGGCAGGTTACTGTCTAAATGTAATCCATCCAGGGTTGGTTAGGTTACTGTCTAAATGTAATCCATCCAGGGTTGGTTAGGTTACTGTCTAAATGTAATCCAACCAGGGTTGGTTAGGTTACTGTCTAAATGTAATCCAACCAGGGTTGGTTACTGTCTAAATGTAATCCATCCAGGGTTGGTTACTGTCTAAATGTAATCCAACCAGGGTTGGTTACTGTCTAAATGTAATCCAACCAGGGTTGGTTACTGTCTAAATGTAATCCAACCAGGGTAGGTTACTGTCTAAATGTAATCCAACCAGGGTTGGTTACTGTCTAAATGTAATCCAACCAGGGTTGGTTAGGTTACTGTCTAAATGTAATCCAACCAGGGTTGGTTAGGTTACTGTCTAAATGTAATCCAACCAGGGTAGGTTACTGTCTAAATGTAATCCAACCAGGGTAGGTTACTGTCTAAATGTAATCCAACCAGGGCAGGTTACTGTCTAAATGTAATCCAACCAGGGCAGGTTGCTGTCTAAATGTAATCCATCCAGGGTTGGTTAGGTTACTGTCTAAATGTAATCCAACCAGGGTTGGTTAGGTTACTGTCTAAATGTAATCCAACCAGGGTTGGTTAGGTTACTGTCTAAATGTAATCCAATCAGGGTTGGTTAGGTTACTGTCTAAATGTAATCCAACCAGGGTAGGTTACTGTCTAAATGTAATCCAACCAGGGTTGGTTAGGTTACTGTCTAAATGTAATCCAACCAGGGTTGGTTAGGTTACTGTCTAAATGTAATCCAACCAGGGTTGGTTAGGTTACTGTCTAAATGTAATCCAACCAGGGTAGGTTACTGTCTAAATGTAATCCAACCAGGGTTGGTTACTGTCTAAATGTAATCCAACCAGGGTTGGTTAGGTTACTGTCTAAATGTAATCCAACCAGGGTTGTTTAGATTACTGTCTAAATGTAATCCAACCAGGGTTGGTTAGGTTACTGTCTAAATGTAATCCAACCAGGGTTGGTTAGGTTACTGTCTAAATGTAATCCAACCAGGGTTGGTTAGGTTACTGTCTAAATGTAATCCAACCAGGGTTGGTTACTGTCTAAATGTAATCCAACCAGGGTTGGTTAGGTTACTGTCTAAATGTAATCCAACCAGGGTTGTTTAGGTTACTGTCTAAATGTAATCCAACCAGGGTTGGTTAGGTTACTGTCTAAATGTAATCCAACCAGGGTTGGTTAGGTTACTGTCTAAATGTAATCCAACCAGGGTTGGTTAGGTTACTGTCTAAATGTAATCCAACCAGTGTTGGGCAGGTTACTGTCTAAATGTAATCCAACCAGGGTTGGTTAGGTTACTGTCTAAATGTAATCCAACCAGGGTTGGTTAGGTTACTGTCTAAATGTAATCCAACCAGGGTTGGTTAGGTTACTGTCTAAATGTAATCCAACCAGGGTAGGTTACTGTCTAAATGTAATCCAACCAGGGTAGGTTACTGTCTAAATGTAATCCAACCAGGGTTGGTTACTGTCTAAATGTAATCCAACCAGGGTTGGTTAGGTTACTGTCTAAATGTAATCCAACCAGGGTTGGTTAGGTTACTGTCTAAATGTAATCCAACCAGGGTTGGTTAGGTTACTGTCTAAATGTAATCCAACCAGGGTTGGTTACTGTCTAAATGTAATCTATTACAGTTACTAGTTACCAGGCCAAAATAGTAATCAGTAATGTAATCTAGTTACTTTTAGATTACTTTCCCCCTTAAGAGGCATTAGAAAACGACAAAAATGTATGTTACCAATTAAACGACATCTATTGCAGGATAAATCAATGTTGAAGTTTACATAGCTGGTCATATATGGATGTTAAATGTTACTTTATGGGTTGGTTATGTAGGCTTCTTCTAAACCATCGCTTTCTGTTACATATAACAATACGATTAAATTATATCTTTGTTTTTTTTAATACAAAGTCTAATCAGAATTCCAGTCATTGTATAGCTTAATTACCTTAATCTTCAAGAATAGGACTTGGAAATATGAAAGTATAGATTAACCAAATTGTTTTACCTGAGCAGGACCCTAAAACAACTGACTTTAGTTTTGTGAAAACTAAGGACGTATTAGCCAACCCTACTCTGTTGTTTACGATGTTGTTGTCATGGAGACTGATTGGGCATTGAGCAGCTGTTGCAAGAGCTCGCTGTCCACTGGTTTCAAAAACAATGATTGGTAGGGCAGATTAAAAATGTATTTAAATTCAATCATTATTGGGTTCAAATACACGTTTAGATTTGTGAACAGCCGTCCACAACATCCACAATCCGTAAAGAGTAAATAGCTAAATGAGAGAGCAGCAGCGTGATTCACATCAATGCGCTATGTAGATATCAATAATAAGTGATATCCGTATCGTCGTAGACGACACCACTACTGTCGTCTTTACCTCCAAGCGTTTAGTCAAGTTGGATCATGTTTGGATGCCGACAGCAGTCGCACCATTGTGGAAGACAAAGCTTGGACTGTAGCCTAGAAAAACCTTCTCCTGCTCTTTTCCCACGATCCATGAAAACTCATTTGGTGTGTCATCATTAGTGGTCTCTGATTGGTGGTCATCATTTGGTGTGTCATCATTTGTGGTCTCTGATTGGTGTGTCATCATAGTGGTCTCTGATCGGTGGTAATCATTTGGTGTGTCATCATTTGTGGTCTCTGATTGGTGTGTCATCATAGTGGTCTCTGATTGGTGGTAATCATTTGGTGTGTCATCATTAGTGGTATCTGATTGGTGGTCAGACTCACTCAGGTGGAACAAATTTAAACATTGTGCCTTTTTTTTCCCAATGCTGATTTGACGGGTCATTGAGAAAACAGAGAAGTGTCCACAAACATTTTTTCCCCCACAAACCTCCTTTCTGAATTTAAAACTAATCCTTGAAAGTAATCATCTAGTTTTTCAAAGAGTATTTGTAATCTGACTACAATATGTTTTCTGGTAAAGTAGCGGATTTACACATGTAACCCGTTACTCCCCAACCCTGCTGGGCAACTGGCAAGGAAAAACTCCCTGGAGGGAAGAAACCTTAATAAAACAAACTAGAAAAGACGAGACAAATGGAACTTCAGAGAATATGACCCTCACTTGAGTAAGGAACTAGAAGCCAAATAGCTCATTTTAAAAACAGTGGTATAATGTTAGCCTATTTGGAGAAAAGTTTTGTGTCTGTGCAACGGAGCACGTTGTTGGAAAAGAAAACGAGATTATTACGTAACTGTGTGTAAAAGTACTGTAGTGAAACAGGCAGGGAGCGGGACTCGAACCCTCAACCTTCTAAACCCGAAGTCCAGCGTGATATCGACCGTGCCCCCGAAAGTATGCTCAAGTGGCAGAGTCGATATCCGCGTTTATAAACCCAGGGTCGTTACACTGCTAAACTCTGCACAACAACTTCCACGATGAAGTCAGACATCGAGGCATTAATCCAGAATGTCGGAAACCAGTTTAATACAGGATTTTTTTATTTATTCCGTTCTGATTTAGGGTGCGTTCGCAAAATTCACTCCTGCTATCTACTCCGATTTCAGGGCTTCTTGATTGTGGCAGAGCACAGAAACACTGGATGAATTTACGAACCAATCAACACCCGTTAAATATGGCCGGTGTCAGTAAACAGTCGGGCAAAAAAACGTAATTAAATCGTTTTCCAGCAGCACAATTACAGTCCAGCAACACTCTGGATAACATGAAAACATCCTAACCAGCTCTGCGTGGTTGAGTAAAAATGTGTCAGATTGGAGGTGTTCTCTCATTTGTATCTTTTGAAGTAGCTAGCAAATTAACATTAGTCAAGCACCGAAGTTAGGGTGAGAAAACTGAATTTTCGAACGCACCCTTGGTTGGATTATTCTACTCGACTAAAGTGAATCAGAGAGAGAGAGAGATAGAGATATCAATCTCAACAAATATGAGCATCCAAAGGTTTCAGTAACAGTTATAACGTTATTATAATTTATTAATAATTACATAGCTAATGAGTAGTAAAACACTTACCACTGCGGAGACAACTACCCGATCTCACGGATAAAATTCAATTCGCAAAAAAAACTCACTTCCGTTATCGGTATAATCAGATGTCTTCCTTGTTACTGACGCGATGTCAATTTTATCACTGAAATATTGTTGCTTTGAAGATCTTTGGGGTTGTGGAAGGGGTCGCTTGTCGATAGTTGCTGTACTTAAAACCGTTAGTTACAAATGAGAGCTCAGTAATGTTGCATTTTATGCTGGGTTTCCACTAGATGCCACAGTCACAAAGTCAAATTGGCTCTATTGTATAAATTCATACAAAAATGAGATGTTTGCTCATCATTTAGGGTTAGGTATAAGGTTAGCAGTGTGGTTAAGGTTTAAAATAAAATTTTAATTAAGAGAAATTTACAAAATAGGCGGCGTTTTTTAAAACTTTGTGTCTGTGGTAACTAGTGGCGACCCTTGTACAAATTGGGCGAAGTAAAGTCTTCCGGGGTTCTGCGTCGCGTACAGCCAACCAGCGAGTGAGACGTCATTAATGGTTAGATCGGCATTGGGGCAGGGTTCAGAAAGATTAACAATCCAGCGTTGTCATGGTGAGCTCAGCTGGAATGAATTTGTTTCTGTCCCAGATAGCCTCCTATATAGGGCTCTGGTCCAAACTAGTGCACTATGTAGGAATCAGGGTGCCATTTGGGATCATCACAGTATCACTGAAATGTGCTTTTAAATGACTTTGACAAATAGGACATGAATGATTAGGTTGGATTTGAGAAGAGGCCAGAGAGTTGTTAACCTTGTTCACACAATACCTTTATCTATTGACACCCTGGGAGTCAGACAGACAGACTGGGAGTCAGACAGACACACAGACAGACTGGGAGTCAGACCGACAGACTGGGAGTCAGACAGGAAGTCAGACAGACAGACTGGGAGACAGACAGACAGACAGACAGACTGGGAGTCAAACAGACAGACAGGAAGTCAGACAGACAGACTGGGAGACAGACAGACAGGAAGTCAGACAGTCAGACAGGAAATCAGACAGACAGACAGGAAGTCAGACAGACAGACAGGAAGTCAGACAGTCAGACAGGAAGTCAGACAGACAGGAAGTCAGACAGACAGACAGGAAGTCAAACAGACAGACAGGAAGTCAGACAGACAGACAGACTGGGAGACAGACAGACAGGAAGTCAGACAGACAGACTGGGAGAAAGACAGACAGGAAGTCAGACAGTCAGACAGGAAGTCAGACAGTCAGACAGGAAGTCAGACAGTCAGACAGGAAGTCAGACAGACAGACAGGAAGTCAGACAACGGACCAGGAAGCTGTGGTATTACAGTTTATTTGTTGTTTTGGAAGGTAAAGTGCATAGTTGAAGCCCTTTCTCTCTGTTAGACCTGTTCCCTATATAGTGGTACTACTATAGACCCTATTCCCTATATAGTACTACTTTAGACCAGAGCCCTATTCCCTATATAGTGGTACTACTTTAGACCAGAGCCCTATTCCCTATATAGTGGTACTACTATAGACCAGAGCCCTATTCCCTATATAGTACACTACTATAGACCAGAGCCCTATTCCCTATATAGTACACTACTATAGACCAGAGACCTGTTCCCTATATAGTACACTACTATAGACCAGAGCCCTATTCCCTATATAGTACACTACTATAGACCAGAGCCCTATTCCCTATATAGTACACTACTATAGACCAGAGCCCTATTCCCTATATAGTGGTACTACTATAGACCAGAGCCCTATTCCCTATATAGTGCACTACTAGTGACTAGAGCCCTATGTAGTGCACTAATTCTGACTAGAGCCCTATGTAGTGCACTAATTATGACTAGAGCCCTATGTAGTGCACTAATTCTGACTAGAGCCCTATGTAGTGCACTAATTCTAACTAGACTAATTCTGACTAGAGCCCTATGTAGTGCACTAATTCTGACTAGAGCCCTATGTAGTGCACTAATTCTGACTAGAGCCCTATGTAATGCACTAATTCTGACTAGAGCCCTATGTAGTGCACTAATTCTGACTAGAGCCCTATGTAGTGCACTAGAAAGGCCATCTGAGACCCAGCCGGTGATGCCCAGAGGAAAGAGGACAGTGTACAAGGCCGATCCAGTCTCTACATTCCCCTCTGAGTTAGATTAGTTACAAAGCCGATCCAGTCCCTACATTCCCCTCTGAGTTAGATTAGTAAAACACACAAAGTGGAATTTTTAAATGTGGTTCTGTACATCAGCAGTTTCTCTCTTATGTTAGCTACTTATAGACGTGGGTACACAGACCCGTGATCAACTGTGGCCCCGCCTGATGATGTCAGATCTTTGTTGTGGATCACCCCCCCCCCCCCCCCCCCCCCAACCCTGACCTATATAGTGCACTACCCCATAGGGCTCTGGTCTAAAGTAGTGCGCTACCCCATAGAGCTCTGGTCTAAAGTAGTGCACTACCCCATAGGGCTCTGGTCTAAAGTAGTGCACTACCCCATAGGGCTCTGGTCTAAAGTAGTGCGCTACCCCATAGAGCTCTGGTCTAAAGTAGTGCACTACCCCATAGGGCTCTGGTCTAAAGTAGTGCACTAAACAGGAAATGCATTGTGATGTACAGGGGTCGGAGGTCGCAGTAAGCTGTTGGGTTCCGGGGTACCAACGTAGAACGGGCAGAACGTCTGGTGGAGATGTTGGGTTGTCCAGTAGAACGTCTGGTGGAGATGTTGGGTTGTCCAGTCTGGTGGAGATGTTGGGTTGTCCAGTAGAACGTCTGGTTCTCTCCGGTTCTGTTCCGTCTGGTTCTGCTGCTAGTCCACTGGTGGAGCTGGGGGATCCTGGTCACGACTCTGTTAAACAGGAGGAACAACGGTCAATAAACAAATACATACAACAATATCAAAACCATCCCTTCATCCACCCTCTTCTCCTCCATCCACCCTTCTCTTCTCCATCCACCCTCCTCTTCTCCATCCACCCTCCTCCTCTCCATCCACCCTCTTCTCCTCCATCCACCCTTCTCTTCTCCATCCACCCTCGTCTTCTCCATCCACCCTCGTCTTCTCCATCCACCCTCTTCTTCTTCATCCACCCTCCTCCTCTCCATCCACCCTCCTCTTCTCCATCCACCATCCTCTTCTTCATCCACCCTCCTCCTCTCCATCCACCCTCCTCCTCTCCATCCACCCCCCCTTCATCCACCCTCGTCTCCTCCATCCACCCCCCCTTCATCCACCCTCGTCTCCTCCATCCACCCCCCCTTCATTCACCTTCGTCTTCTCCATCCACCCCCTCGTCTTCTCCATCCACCCTCTTCTTCTTCATCCACCCTCCTCCTCTCCATCCACCCTCCTCTTCTCCATCCACCCTCCTCTTCTTCATCCACCCTCCTCCTCTCCATCCACCCTCCTCTTCTCCATCCACCCTCCTCCTCTCCATTCACCCTCCTCTCCTCCATCCACCCTCCTCTGCTCCATCCACCCTCCTCCTCTCCATCCACCCTCCTCGTCTACATCCACCCTCCTCCTCTCCATCCACCCTCCTCTTCTCCATCCACCCTCCTCTTCTCCATCCACCCTCCTCTTCTTCATCCACCCTCCTCCTCTTCATCCACCCTCCTCCTCTCCATCCACCCTCCTCTCCTCCATCCACCCTCCTCCTCTGCATCCACCCTCCTCTTCTCCATCCACCCTCCTCCTCTCCATCCACCCTCCTCCTCTCCATCCACCCTCCTCTTCTCCATCCACCCTCCTCTCCTCCATCCCCCCTCTTCTCCATCCACCCTCCTCTTCTCCATCCACCCTCCTCTTCTCCATCCACCCTCCTCTTCTCCTCCATCCACCCTCCTCTTCTTCATCCACCCTCCTCCTCTCCATCCACCCTCCTCCTCTCCATCCACCCTCCTCTTCTCCACCCACCCACCCCCCTCTCCTCCATCCACCCCCCTCTATCCCTCCTCCTCCCTCTATACGTACGTTGTGAGGTCCAATAGGTTCCATCTATCCCTCCTCCCTCCATACCTACACTGTGAGGTCCAGTAGGTTCCCTCTATCCCTCCTCCCTCCATACCTACACTGTGAGGTCCAGTAGGTTCCCTCCATACCTACACTGTGAGGTCCAATAGGTTCCCTCTATCCCTCCTCCTCCCTCCATACCTACACTGTGAGGTCCAGTAGGTTCCCTCCATACCTACACTGTGAGGTCCAGTAGGTTCCCTCTATCCCTCCTCCCTCCATACCTACACTGTGAGGTCCAGTAGGTTCCCTCCATACCTACACTGTGAGGTCCAATAGGTTCCCTCTATCCCTCCTCCTCCCTCCATACCTACACTGTGAGGTCCAGTAGGTTCCCTCCATACCTACACTGTGAGGTCCAGTAGGTTCCCTCTATCCCTCCTCCTCCCTCCATATCTACACTGTGAGGTCCAGTAGGTTCCCTCCTCCTCCCTCCATACCTACACTGTGAGGTCCAATAGGTTCCCTCCTCCTCCCTCCATACCTACACTGTGAGGTCCAGTAGGTTCCCTCTATCCCTCCTCCTCCCTCCATACCTACACTGTGGGGTCCAATAGGTTCCCTCTATCCCTCCTCCTCCCTCCATACCTACACTGTGAGGTCCAGTAGGTTCCCTCCTCCTCCCTCCATACCTACACTGTGAGGTCCAGTAGGTTCCCTCCTACTCCCTCCATACCTACACTGTGAAGTCCAATAGGTGTGAGGTCCAGTAGGTTCCCTCCTCCCTCCATACCTACACTGTGAGGTCCAGTAGGTTCCCTCCTCCCTCCATACCTACACTGTGAGGTCCAGTAGGTTTGCCGGCAGGCGGTGCTGGGGATCCTCTGAGGCTGTTGGGTCTGAGGAGGAAGAGGAGCAGAACCAGAACCATCCAGCCCATCAGAACCACGGGGACAGTCAGGTCTCCACCTCCTACTGAGCCACTGGGTCCTGGTACTGGAGGGACACAGGGAAAGACAGTCCCGTTAATAACCACTTGGCTGGATGGTGTATCAACCAACACACACACTGAAAAACAAAGTGTGTATCTCCAATGGAAGTGTTGTTTAGATCAGCACGAGGCTTAAATGTGGGTCAGGGTGTGGTGATATGAAGAATACATACAGTCCTGAGGACACTCTGTCTCTGTACAGTAGGACTGAGACTGACGTAGCTGGTGGACACAGGAGAGAGAGAGAGGGGGGGGGGGGGGGGGGGGGGAGAGAGAGAGTTTACAGATCGTGTTGGTTCTGTCCTTATTAGACCAGACAAGCAGACAGAGACAGGCAGGCAGACAGAGAGGCAGACAGGCAGAGAGTAGGACAGACAGACAGAGAGACAGACAGGCTGACAGACAGGAAGAGAGACAGACAGAGAGAGGCAGACAGGCAGGCGGGCAGAGAGACAGACAGAGAGAGGCAGACAGGCAGAGAGACAGACAGACAGGCGGGCAGAGAGACAGACAGAGAGAGGCAGACAGGCAGAGAGACAGGCAGACAGGTGGGCAGAGAGACAGACAGGCTGACAGACAGGCAGAGAGACAGACAGAGAGAGGCAGACAGGCGGAGAGACAGACAGGCAGGCAGGCAGGCAGACAGACAGACAGGCAGAGAGACAGACAGACAGGCGGGCAGAGAGACAGGCAGAGAGACAGATCTTGTGGTTTTCAATGAATCATTCAATTCCTATGAGATAATGGAAGTCGTCTGGCAGCTCTCGCCCTCTTCAACGAACACAAAACTAGACCTCCGGGATGCTTGGCCTTCTAGACAGAGTTTCAAATAAAAAGCCATATCTCAGACTGGCCAATAAAAATAAAAGATTAAGATGGGAAAAGAACACGGACACTGGACAGAGGAACTCTGCCTAGAAGGACAGCATCCCGGAGTCGCCTCATCACTGTTGACGTTGAGACTGGACAGAGGAACTCTGCCTAGAAGGTCAGCATCCCGGAGTCTCCTCTTCACTGTTGACGTTGAGACTGGACAGAGGAACTCTGCCTAGAAGGCCAGCATCCCGGAGTCTCCTCTTCACTGTTGACGTTGAGACTGGACAGAGGAACTCTGCCTAGAAGGCCAGCATCCCGGAGTCTCCTCTTCACTGTTGACGTTGAGACTGGACAGAGGAACTCTGCCTTGAAGGCCAGCATCCGGAGTCACCTCTTCACTGTTGACGTTGAGACTGGACAGAGGAACTCTGCCTAGAAGGCCAGCATCCCGGAGTCGCCTCTTCACTGTTGACGTTTTGACTGGACAGAGGAACTCTGCCTAGAAGGCCAGCATCCCGGAGTCTCCTCTTCACTGTTGACGTTGAGACTGGACAGAGGAACTCTGCCTAGAAGGCCAGCATCCCGGAGTCGCCTCTTCACTGTTGACGTTGAGACTGGACAGAGGAACTCTGCCTAGAAGGCCAGCATCCCGGAGTCTCCTCTTCACTGTTGACGTTGAGACTGGACAGAGGAACTCTGCCTAGAAGGCCAGCATCCCGGAGTCGCCTCTTCACTGTTGACGTTGAGACTGGACAGAGGAACTCTGCCTAGAAGGCCAGCATCCCGGAGTCGCCTCTTCACTGTTGACGTTGAGACTGGACAGAGAAACTCTGCCTAGAAGGCCAGCATCCCGGAGTCGCCTCTTCACTGTTGACGTTGAGACTGGACAGAGGAACTCTGCCTAGAAGGCCAGCATCCCGGAGTCGCCTCTTCACTGTTGACGTTGAGACTGGACAGAGGACCTCTGCCTAGAAGGCCATTATACTGGAGTGGCCTCTTCACTGTTGACGTTGAGACTGGACAGAGGAACTCTGCCTAGAAGGCCAATATCCCGGAGTCGCCTCTTCACTGTTGACATTGAGACTGGATAGAGGAACTCTGCCTAGAAGGCCAGCATCCCAGAGTCACCTCTTCACTGTTGACGTTGAGAATGGACATAGGAACTCTGCCTTGAAGGCCAGCATCCCGGAATCACCTCTTCACTGTTGACGTTGAGACTGGACAGAGGCACTCTGCCTAGAAGGCCAGCATCCCGGAGTCGCCTCTTCACTGTTGACGTTGAGACTGGACAGAGGAACTCTGCCTAGAAGGCCAGCATCCCGGAGTCGCCTCTTCACTGTTGACGTTGAGACTGGACAGAGGAACTCTGCCTAGAAGGCCAGCATCCCGGAGTCGCCTCTTCACTGTTGACGTTGAGACTGGTGTTTTGTGGGTACTATTTAATGAAGCTGCCAGTTGAGGACTTGTGAGGCGTCTGTTTCTCAAACTAGACACTCTAATGTACTTGTCCTCTTGCTCAGTTGTGCACCGGGGCCTCCCACTCCTCTTTCTATTCTGGTTAGAGCCAGTTTGCGCTGTTCTCTGAAGGGAGTAGTACACAGCGTTGTACGAGATCTCCAGTTTCCTGACAAGTTCTCACGTGGTATAGCCTTAATTTCTCAGTACAAGAATAAACTGACGAGTTTCAGAAGAAAGGTCTTTGTTTCTGGCCATTTTAAGTCTGTAATCGAACCCACAAATGCTGATACTCCAGATACTCAACTGGTCTAAATAAGGCCAGTTTTATTGCTTCTTCAAATCAGTACAACAGTTTTCAGCTGTGCTAACATAATTGCAAAAGGGTTTTCTAATGATCCATTAGACTTTTAAAATGATAAATTTGGATTAGCTAACACAACGTACCATTGGAACACAGGAGTGATGGTTGCTGATAATGGGCCTCTGTACACCTATGTAGATATTCCATTAGAAATCAGCCGTTTCCAGCTACAATAGTCATTTACAACATTAACAATGTCTACACTGTATTTCAGATCAATTTGATGTCATTTAAAAATTGACAAAAAAAATGTTGCTTTTCTTTCAAAAACAAGGATATTTCTAAGTGACCCAAACACTTCTGAACGTTAGTGTACATGTTCATTTATAACTCAACATAAATCTGTATCTATATATACTTAGAAATCTCTGTATGTTCATTAAAATAAGATATTGGACAACTCCCAGGAAGTTAAGGACTAAGCTGTGGTTCAGGTCCCGCTCTGTCTGTAGGCAAATGACGAAACTCTCATGGTTGTGCTGGACCAATGACAGCTGGCCACATAGACACACCTGTACACAGGGACCAATGAGATGGCCTGGTTGACTGGAGTGCATTCTAAAACAGATTTATACTCCCACCTCCCAGCATTCCATTGTTGCAACATTCTAATCACTACCTTGAAGCACAGAAAGAGAGAGAGACACCATCTATGTGTGTGTGTGTGTGTGTGTGTGTGTGTGTGTGTGTGTGTGTGTGTGTGTGTGTGTGTCTATCTGTGCGCGTAACCGCGTGTGTGTCTGTCTGTCAGTCCTCAAGACAAACACAGAGAGACAGACAGCAGGAACCAGGATATGCTGCTGGCTCAGAGCCTCCACAGTCCCACACACTTTTCCCTTCCCTCCTTCTCTCCTTGTGTCTCTCGCCTTTCTCTCTCTCTCTCTCCCTCTGTCTCTCTCTCTCTCCCTCTGTCTCTCTGTCTCTCTCTGTCTCTCTCTCTCTCTCTCTCTCTCTCAATTCAATTCAATTCAATTCAAGGGCTTTATTGGCATGGGAAACATGTGTTAACATTGCCAAAGCAAGTGAGGTAGACAACATACAAAGTGAATATATAAAGTGAAAAACAACAAAAATTAACAGTAAACATTACACATACAGAGGTTTCAAAACAGTAAAGACATTACAAATGTCATATTATATATATATACAGTGTTTTAACAATGTACAAATGGTTAAAGGACACAAGATAAAATAAATAAGCATAAATATCTCTCTCTCTTCAATTTAAGGGCATTATTGACATGGGAAACATGTGTTCACATTGCCAAAGTAAGTGAGGTAGATAATAAACAAAAGTGAAATAAACAATAAAAATGAACAGTAAACATTACACATACAGAGGTTTCAAAACAGTAAAGACAAATGTCATATTATGTCTGTATACATTAACGATGTACAAATCTCTCTCAAATTTAAAAAAAGACTGGGTTGGTCGAGGCATGAGCAAACTATATCTAATGTACTGAGGGAAGGGAACAAGTGCCCCCCCCCCCCCCCCCCCCATCAGGGTCATGCTGCATCCTGCCGTCAGTTTTAGTCAGATTGAATGATGACGTGGATTGGGGTAAATGAAGACACAGTTTCACAGGAATCTCTCTCCATCACACACAGACACACACACACACACACACACACACACACAGACAGACACACACACACACACTCTTACCAGGTTGATGAGTCGTCTCATGGCGTGCTCCTGGGTGCAGATGCACTCACAGGGGTCAAAGCCTCCCTCCGCCATTACGATCACCTGACAAAACACACACACCTGGGATGAGACCACACACACACCTGGGATGAGACCACACACACACACACCTGGGATGAGACCACACACACACACACCTGGGATGAGACCACACACACACACCTGGGATGAGACCACACACACACAAACACCTGGGATGAGAGGAGACATCGTTGACATCCCAGATGCCCCCCCCCCCAGAGAGGAGATCATATTGACATCCCAGATGCCCCCCCTACTTTTGACCAGGCCCAGTGGCCACCAGATGCCCCCCCCCCTCCTACATTTGACCAGGCCCACTGGCTACCAGATGCCCCCCCCCCTCCTACTTTTGACCAGGCCCACTGGCTACCAGATGCCCCCCCCCTACTTTTGACCAGGCCCAGTGGCCACCAGATGCCCCCCCCTCCTACTTTTGACCAGGCCCACTGGCTACCAGATGCCCCCCCCCTCCTACTTTTGACCAGGCCCACTGGCTACCAGATGCCCCCCCCCCCTCCTACTTTTGACCAGGCCCACTGGCTACCTGTGCCATAAAATGCCCGGACCTCTTGGCAGGTGCAGTAGCTCAGAGAGGCTACAGATGGGGCGGCAGGGTAGCCTAGTGGTTAGAGCGTCGGACTAGTAACCGGAAGGTTGCAAGTTCAAACCCCCGAGCTGACAAGGAACAAATCTGTCGTTCTGCCCCTGAACAGGCAGTTAACCCCACTGTTCCTAGAATTTGTTCTTAACTGACTTGCCTAGTTAGATAAAGGTAAAAAATAAACGTTTCCTTGGCCGTTGTGTAACTTATTTACACAGTCGCTGACTGTGGTTCTCATTTCATTTAGGCCAAACAACAAGCAATGAGGAAATGGTTTCACAGGTAAAACAAAACAGATCCTGGAACCTTTTACTGGTGCTGAATGATCAGTACATAGTTACCTACCTAGCTAGTTACCACCCTAGAAACAAAACAGAGACCAATCTAATGAGTAGTGGCCATGTAGGGGAGGGGCCATGTAGGGGAGGGGCCATGTAGGGGGAGGGGCCATGTAGGGGAGGGGCGAGGTAGAAAGGTTAAATTACAGAATGTCTCTGATGGGGAAACAAAACGCAAAATGCCTGTTAGCAAAATGTTAGATGCTTAGCCTGTTAGCAAATGTTTGATGCTTAGCCTGTTAGCAAAATGTTAGACGCTTAGCCTGTTAGCAAAATGTTAGATGCTTAGCCTGTTAGCAAAATGTTAGATGCTTAGCCTGTTGGCAAAATGTTAGATGCTTAGCCTGTTAGCTAATGTTTGATGCTTAGCCTGTTAGCAAAATGTTAGACGCTTAGCCTGTTAGCAAAATGTTAGATGCTTAGCCTGTTAGCAAAATGTTAGATGCTAGGCCTGTTAGCAAATGTTTGATGCTTAGCCTGTTAGCAAAATGTTAGATGCTTAGCCTGTTAGCAAATGTTAGATGCTAGGCCTGTTAGCAAAATGTTAGATGCTTAGCCTGTTAGCAAATGTTAGATGCTTAGCCTGTTAGCAAAATGTTAGATGCTTAGCCTGTTAGCAAAATGTTAGATGCTTAGCCTGTTAGCAAAATGTTAGATGCTTAGCCTGTTAGCAAAATGTTAGACGCTTAGCCTGTTAGCAAATGTTAGATGCTTAGCCTGTTAGCAAAATGTTAGATACGTAGCCTGTTAGCAAATGTTAGATGCTTAGCCTGTTAGCAAATGTTAGATGCTTAGCAAATGTTAGATGCTAAGCCTGTTAGCAAAATGTTAGATGCTTAGCAAATGTTTGATGCTAAGCCTGTTAGCAAATGTTAGATGCTAAGCCTGTTAGCAAATGTTAGATGCTAAGCCTGTTAGCAAATGTTAGATGCTAAGCCTGTTAGCAAATGTTAGATGCTAAGCCTGTTAGCAAATGTTAGATGCTTAGCAAATGTTAGATACTTAGCAAATGGTAGATGCTTAGCCTGTTAGCAAATGTTAGATGCTTAGCAAATGTTAGATACTTAGCAAATGTTAGATACTTAGCCTGTTAGCAAATGTTAGATGCTTAGCAAATGTTAGATGCTAAGCCTGTTAGCAAATGTTAGATGCTTAGCCTGTTAGCAAAATGTTAGATGCTTAGCCTGTTAGCAAATGTTAGATGCTAGGCCTGTTAGCAAATGTTAGATGCTTAGCCTGTTAGCAAAATGTTAGATGCTTAGCCTGTTAGCAAAATGTTAGATGCTTAGCCTGTTAGCAAAATGTTAGATGCTTAGCCTGTTAGCTAACGTCACTGTAGCCCTTGATCATGATTTTCAGTTCCATTACATACGAGTCATTGGACGAAAGCATCTTCTGTGGGGGCGGGGTTTGTTAAGAGACCCGCCTCTCGGTCTGAACATTAACTGGCATCGCTTGCTCTTCGGTTTTGAAAGCATAAGGACCTTATCTTTCATATCGGCTAGAAATAATAAAAATATATATTTTAAAAGGCTACATTATAGGGTTAGAGTTCCCACACGACCGTATTTCCATGTCACAGCGCTTGTTATTAAGAGAAAACAGACGGAAGACAGAGTGGACGACCTGATGAATTATCTGAGTCTCTGAACACCTGTGGACGACCTGATGAATTATCTGAGTCTCTGAACACCTGTGTGTCAACAGAAGACAGAGTGGACGACCTGATGAATTATCTGAGTCTCTGAACACCTGTGGACGACCTGATGAATTATCTGAGTCTCTGAACACCTGTGGACGACCTGATGAATTATCTGAGTCTCTGAACACCTGTGGACGACCTGATGAATTATCTGAGTCTCTGAACACCTGTGGACGACCTGATGAATTATCTGAGTCTCTGAACACCTGTGGACGACCTGATGAATTACCTGAGTCTCTGAACACCTGTGTGTCAACTGAAGACAGAGTGGACGACCTGATGAATTATCTGAGTCTCTGAACACCTGTGGACGACCTGATGAATTATCTGAGTCTCTGAACACCTCTGAACGACCTGATGAATTATCTGAGTCTCTGAACACCTGTGTGTCAACTGAAGACAGAGTGGACGACCTGATGAATTATCTGAGTCTCTGAACACCTGTGGACGACCTGATGAATTATCTGAGTCTCTGAACACCTGTGTGTCAACAGAAGACAGAGTGGACGACCTGATGAATTATCTGAGTCTCTGAACACCTGTGGACGACCTGATGAATTATCTGAGTCTCTGAACACCTGTGGACGACCTGATGAATTATCTGAGTCTCTGAACACCTGTGGACGACCTGATGAATTATCTGAGTCTCTGAACACCTGTGGACGACCTGATGAATTATCTGAGTCTCTGAACACCTGTGTGTCAACTGAAGACAGAGTGGACGACCTGATGAATTATCTGAGTCTCTGAACACCTGTGGACGACCTGATTAATTATCTGAGTCTCTGAACACCTGTGTGTCAACAGAAGACAGAGTGGACGACCTGATGAATTATCTGAGTCTCTGAACACCTGTGTGTCAACTGAAGACAGAGTGGACGACCTGATGAATTATCTGAGTCTCTGAACACCTGTGGACGACCTGATGAATTATCTGAGTCTCTGAACACCTGTGTGTCAACAGAAGACAGAGTGGACGACCTGATGAATTATCTGAGTCTCTGAACACCTGTGTGTCAACTGAAGACAAACGGCCACAAACATTTAATTTAAAAAAATACTGTTTTTTTTTAAAATGTTGCATTTGTGAAATTATTTTGATGTGAAAGTAAAAAAAAGTTCTAGAACCGTAGAGCAATAGAGAAACGATGAATGTCTAGATGGGAGCTGGTTTAGGCTTCCAGAGCCACATCACCCTTTTAACAGAACATTGAAGCAGCCTCTTCAGTTCAATATTGTTATTTTTTTTTTAAACTTTATCTAACTAGGCAAGTCAGTTAAGAACAAATTCTTATTTTCAATGGCGGCCTAGGAACAGTGGGTTAACTGCCTTGTTCAGAACGACAGATTTGTACCTTGTCAGCTCGGGGGTTTGAACTTGCTTCTTCAGTTACTAGTCCAACTCTCTAACCACTAGGCTACCCTGCCGCCCCAGCTGTAACTAGTTAGCAGCTAGGCTGACAAAGTCCTCCTGTCTTATATTATGGAACTATAATAAAAACGAAAACAAACTTTGTCATTAACGAGTGAAAAAAACGTGGCCTAAGATAACCGCATATACCGGCAACATTATTTGATAAGTGGTTAGATGGGGCGTTATGTATTTCAAAACGTTTGTTTCCTTTAATGTAGCTGGAAGCTAAGCGACGATAGCAACTGGTTCACGCAGCACTAACAGTTAGTAAAAGGCTAACATTAGTAGGCTATAGTTGGCTAGCAAGATGGCAAACTTATTTTGTACCTATACATTCACAAAAGTAATTTGCTTTGTAAGTTGGCTGATAAATGTAATTGAAACCAGAAGTCATGACTGCGGATAATTTGAAGTGAAGTAATTTTTTTGTCGGGAGTTTTACATGACATTTACAGGGAAGAGGCTGACTTGTCGGGTCCTCCATATTAAGTCACACCGCAATTTTCCTTTTCCGGCATGACTTCGGTTCTCTGATCCGTTTTATGTAAAAACTCGAAAAATATAGGTGCAACTTCTGTTGGTGCCGTCTAGCCTGGACCCAGATCTGTTGGTGCCGTCTAGCCTGGACCCAGATCTGTTGGTGCCGTCTAGCCTGGACCCAGATATCCCAGATCTGTTGGTGCCGTCTAGCCTGGACCCAGATCTGTTGGTGCCGTCTAGCCTGGACCCAGATCTGTTGGTGCCGTCTAGCCTGGACCCAGATCTGTTGGTGCCGTCTAGCCTGGACCCAGATCTGTTGGTGCCGTCTAGCCTGGACCCAGATCTGTCGGTGCCGTCTAGCCTGGACCCAGATCTGTCGGTGCCGTCTAGCCTGGACCCAGATCTGTTGGCGCCGTCTAGCCTGGACCCAGATCTGTTGGTGCCATCTAGCCTGGACCCAGATCTGTTGGCGCCGTCTAGCCTGGACCCAGATCTGTTGGTGCCGTCTAGCCTGGACCCAGATCTGTTGGCGCCGTCTAGCCTGGACCCAGATCTGTTGGTGCCGTCTAGCCTGGACCCAGATATGTTGGTGCCGTCTAGCCTGGACCCAGATCTGTTGGTGCCGTCTAGCCTGGACCCAGATCTGTTGGTGCCGTCTAGCCTGGACCCAGATCTGTTGGCGCCGTCTAGCCTGGACCCAGATCTGTTGGTGCCGTCTAGCCTGGACCCAGATCTGTTGGCGCCGTCTAGCCTGGACCCAGATCTGTTGGTGCCGTCTAGCCTGGACCCAGATCTGTTGGCGCCGTCTAGCCTGGACCCAGATCTGTTGGTGCCGTCTAGCCTGGACCCAGATCTGTTGGTGCCGTCTAGCCTGGACCCAGATCTGTTGGTGCCGTCTAGCCAAATGGAGGTGCAACTTCGCATTGGAGCTGTTTGATGCATGTTATATTCAAAACTTCATTCGTTACGTGTGGATGCGTTTACGCTCCCTACCCTGTAGATTCAGTACTTTTACCCAGCGCTGCCAGTGCATTTGCGTTTTGCTGTGTTATTGAAGGGACAGAGAGACGACACTTACCTGAACACACTGATCCAGACGCAGCTTTTAGAGTCCAGGGAATGTATGTTTCTTGTTGTTATCGTTCCCGACTGTAGACACGTTATCAGAAAGCCACAGCTGGCCAAACTGTTTTCATCTGTACAGTAGAAGATTTCCAGGGGCTCATTCATTATGCCAATTCTGTTGCAACGCGTTCCATAAACGGAGGCAAACGAAACGGGAGGGGACCTACCCGATACTGTCCAATAGAAACGGTGGTTTTAGTTGCAAAACGGGGAACTAATGATAACACCCAAGCTTTTGATACAGTACGCGACAGCCACGTCACGGACATCACGCGAGATCTGCAAGTAGACAGGGAACTCGTGTTTTTGCTCGTCACTAGTTACCACAGCCATAAAGTCAAAAATAGCGCCTATTTCTACAATTTATTTTTTCAATTGTATTTTAAATCTTAACCACACTGGCTATATTGTAAAGATGTATGGCAATAAATTATACCAAAATGCTATTTAAGGTTATGCATAAGGTTAGCAATTACGACTTTGTGACTGTGGTAACGTGGAAACTTTCGTTTTTTTTTTCTCCAACTCAGCGTTTCAACTGTCTCAGACATCCGATTGGTTTAGATATCCAGCGGGATATCATTTCAGCCAATCAAAGTCAAGAGCGAGTTAAGATGCGATGACGTACGGAAAGTAAACAAACCATACATGGTCAATCAATCACTCCGGTGACAGATAGAGTATATTATGAAGAACAACCTAATACATGTTAGGTGTACAACTAAATCAATATCTGCTGATTAACTCAGTAACTCTTGTGTCATCTCTTTCCCCAAAATGCCCCCAGAAAAGTCTGTTCATGTGACCTTCATGTTCAAGTGAATGATTAAAAAAAATAATAACTCTGTATTTTCTCTGAATAGAGTCCGTCCGTGTTGACGGAAAATGGACAGAGATGTCTGGAAAAAATGTGTCACACAGGCCTGTCCCTGTTCAGCAGATCATAACAACAGAGAAGATGCTGGAGATGTCAACTCCACGGTGATTTTACCCTCGACCAATAGGCAATCTATTATACAGGACACTGGTAGCAAAGACACACAGACAGAGAGTGAGAATCAGTGACAATGTACTGTGTTGTGTGTCAGAGAGAGAATTTCCTAAACTGTGTGCAGCTACAATGTATCAGTTGTGGTTTGACACATATAACCTTCCTAGTCATATTAAAGTTACATATGAATAGTGGTATTTACAGTTACATATGATGAGAAAGTGATGTATTCACACCATCCCATCATATCACATGACTCTAAACAGAGGAATACAGCAGTGCTTGACAACAACAACAACAACAACAACAACAACAATGTTCCTCTTTCTAGCTATTTCCACAAAACCAACCTTTCACAGACATACACATTTTCTAGTAACGTTAGTTCTGTGGCAAAAAAAAACAAAACTGTGTTCATATTTCCAGACTCAGTTACTGACAAGACTGTGCTGCACGCATTTTCAAGAAAGGAGTGCTGTGTTTTGGAAGAGGGGAAAGAAAGAAGGAGAGTGAACGAAACTGAGGAGAGAGAGAGAGAGAGAGAGGGGTAGATAGATAGAGAAAGAGAGAGGTAGAGAGAAAGAGAGAGAGGTAGAGATAGACAGTGATAGAGAGAAAGGGAGAGATAGAGAGGTAGAGAGATAGAGAGAGAGGTAGAGATATAGAGGTAGAGAGATAGAGAGAGAGGTAGAGATATAGAGGTAGAGAGAAAGAGAGAGAGGTAGAGATAGACAGTGATAGAGAGAAAGGGAGAGATAGAGAGGTAGAGAGATAGAGAGAGAGGTAGAGATATAGAGGTAGAGAGATAGAGAGAGAGGTAGAGATTATAGAGGTAGAGAGAAAGAGAGAGAGATAGACAGTGATAGAGAGAAAGGGAGGGATAGAGAGGTAGAGAGAAAGAGAGAGAGATAGACAGTGATAGAGAGAAAGATATTGAGGTATAGAGAAAGAGAGAGGAGGAGGATTGGAGAGTCTAACAGAAGATATCCACACAGCAACGGGAGTGGACCGAGGCCCGACCAGGTGAAACATCCCGCTACTGGACGGAGGGCGACGGCAGAGCCATGGCGAATATAGCGGTCCAGAGGATCAAACGGGAGTTCAAAGAAGTTCTCAAAAGCGAAGAGGTTTGATAAAAAAAATATCCTTATGACTATTTACGGTTACTTATGGCAAATCGTTTTAAAAAAAATTATAAACCAGGATAAATTAAAACTGTAGTTGTTTATTTTTTGCAAGTTGTCATGCAAAGGAAAATGTCAGCTTGCGTGTTATCCAATCTGCGTTTCTGCTGCAGCGGAAAACAAGCGAGGCCCTATCGAGGGCAACTTTATCGGTGATTGTGCGACAACATGCCCGGTGCGAAGTGAAAGGGTGTCGGCGACACAGATCAGGAAATATCGCGGATGTTAGCCCAAGGGGACAGGCCTGGGACAGATAACAAGACAAAACCCCATACAAACAAAAAACAAAAGCCTCTAACGCCAAAATGTCGAGTGTCAGCCCAAATAGTTGTCAAGATGCTAAAAAATAGTTTGTTTTTTTCCTCCCTGTGTTGACGTTTTTGTAGCTGACATTAGCTAACTACCTGAAGGGAGAAACTTGTGTTGCTAGGTAGCTAATACAGGGTAGCTAGCTTGTTAGCTAGCCTGCTAGTTTGACAGCTGCCTTGGTGCACCCCTCTCACTATGTAATAAGCCAGTGGCTTTGCTATGAAAACATTATTTATTTAGGAAGTTTTGGACCCTGTAGCTAGATAGCTAGACTGTTGTCAGTTCTTCAATATAGCACATCATGAGAGACTGTTTAGTTGTTTAGCTTGCTAAATGAAAATGTGGATCTCCCATGTCCTATTTCAATAAGAACAAGGGAAGTATTGGGGCAGACAGTGGGCTACTGCTATAACTGTGTTGATGGGGTCTGATGGACAGACTGTCAATGGAGAAGGGTCCTACGAAACCACAATCTCTCTAAATCCCTCTTCATCCCTCTCCCTCACTCTCCCCCCTCTACCTTTCTCTTCACCCCTCTCCCTTTCTCTTCACCCCTCTACCTTTCTCTTCACCCCTCTCCCTTTCTCTTCACCCCTCTACCTTTCTCTTCACCCCTCTACCTTTCTCTTCACCCCTCTTCCTTTCTCTTCACCCCTCTCCCTTTCTCTTCACCCCTCTCCCTTTCTCTTCACCCCTCTCCCTTTCTCTTCACCCCTCTCCCTTTCTCTTCATCCCTCTCCCTCACTCTCCCCCCTCTTCATTTCCTTTCATCCCTCTCCCTTTCTCTTCATCCCTGCCCTCCTCCCTTCATCCCTCCCCTCCTCGCTTCATCCCTCTTCATCCCTCTCCCTTTCTCTTCATCCCTCCCCTCCTCCCTTCATCCCTCTCCCTTTCTCTTCATCCCTCTCCCTTTCTCTTCTCCCTCTTCATTTCTCTCCATCCCTCTCTCTTCATCCCTCCCCTCCTCGCTTCATCCCTCCCTCTTCATCCCTCTCTCTTCATCCCTCCCCTCCTCCCTTCCTCCCTCTCCCTCCCTCTCTCCTCATCTTTCCCTCTCTCCTCATCCCTCTCTCTCCCTCATCCCTCTTCCCTCCCTCTCTCTCTCTCCATCCCTCTTCCCTCCCTCTCTCTCCATCCCTCTTCCCTCCCTCTCTCTCCCTCCATCCCTCTCTCCATCCCTCTTCCCTCCCTCTCTCTCTCCATCCCTCTTCCCTCCCTCTCTCTCCATCCCTCTCTCCTCATCCCTCTCCCTCCATCTCTCTCTCTCTGACAGACGAGTAAAAACCAGATCAAGGTGGATCTGGTAGATGAAAACTTCACAGAGTTGCGAGGAGAGATCGCAGGACCACCAGACACGCCGTACGAAGGTGACACACACACACACACACACCTGCTCACTCACACACACACACACCTGCTCACTCACACACACACACACATCTGCTCACACAAACATCTGCTCACACACACACACACACACACACCTGCTCACTCACACACACCTGGTCACACACACACCTGCTCACACACACACCTGCTCACTCACACACCTGCTCACTCACACACATACCAATACAGATCATATATGCACTGTTTTTTCTCCTTTCTAAGGTGGCAGATTTCAACTGGAAATCAAAATCCCAGAAACGTATCCCTTTAACCCTCCCAAGGTAGGAAACACATCCCTTTAATAACCCTCCCAAGGTAAGAAACACATCCCTTTAATAACCCTCCCAAGGTAAGAACACATCCCTTTAACCCTCCCAAGGTAAGAAACACATCCCTTTAATAACCCTCCCAAGGTAAGAAACACATCCCTTTAATCCTCCCGAGGTAGGAAACACATCCCTTTAATAACCCTCCCAAGATAAGAAACACATCCCTTTAATAAGAGTCCCAAGGTAGGAAACACATCCCTTTAATAATCCTCCCAAGGTAAGAAACACATCCCTTTAATAACCCTCCCAAGGTAAGAAACACATCCCTTTAATAACCCTCCCAAGGTAAGAAACACATCCCTTTAATCCTCCCAAGATAAGAAACACATCCCTTTAATAACCCTCCCAAGGTAAGAAACACATCCCTTTAATAACCCTCCCAAGGTAAGAAACACATCCCTTTAATCCTCCCAAGATAAGAAACACATCCCTTTAATAACCCTCCCAAGGTAAGAAACACATCCCTTTAATAACCCTCCCAAGGTAAGAAACACATCCCTTTAACCCTCCCGAGGTAGGAAACACATCCCTTTAATAACCCTCCCAAGGTAAGAAACACATCCCTTTAATAACCCTCCCAAGGTAAGAACACATCCCTTTAACCCTCCCAAGGTAAGAAACACATCCCTTTAATAACCCTCCCAAGGTAAGAAACACATCCCTTTAATCCTCCCGAGGTAGGAAACACATCCCTTTAATAACCCTCCCAAGGTAAGAAACACATCCCTTTAACCCTCCCAAGGTAAGAAACACATCCCTTTAATAACCCTCCCAAGGTAAGAAACACATCCCTTTAATAACCCTCCCAAGGTAAGAAACACATCCCTTTAATAATCCTCCCAAGGTAAGAAACACATCCCTTTAATAACCCTCCCAAGGTAAGAAACACATCCCTTTAATAAGAGTCCCAAGGTAGGAAACACATCCCTTTAATAACCCTCCCAAGGTAAGAAACACATCCCTTTAATAATCCTCCCAAGGTAAGAAACACATCCCTTTAATAAGAGTCCCAAGGTAAGAAACACATCCCTTTAATAATCCTCCCAAGGTAAGAAACACATCCCTTTAATAACCCTCCCAAGGTAAGAAACACATCCCTTTAATAAGAGTCCCAAGGTAGGAAACACATCCCTTTAATAATCCTCCCAAGGTAAGAAACACATCCCTTTAACCCTCCCAAGGTAAGAAACACATCCCTTTAATAACCCTCCCAAGGTAAGAAACACATCCCTTTAATCCTCCCAAGATAAGAAACACATCCCTTTAATAACCCTCCCAAGGTAAGAAACACATCCCTTTAATAACCCTCCCAAGATAAGAAACACATCCCTTTAATAACCCTCCCAAGGTAAGAAACACACCCCTTTAATAACCCTCCCAAGGTAAGAAACACATCCCTTTAATAACCCTCCCAAGGTAAGAAACACATCCCTTTAATAACCCTCCCAAGGTAAGAAACACATCCCTTTAATAACCCTCCCAAGGTAAGAAACACATCCCTTTAATAACCCTCCCAAGGTAAGAAACACATCCCTTTAAGAGTCCCAAGGTAAGAAACACATCCCTTTAATAACCCTCCCAAGGTAAGAACACATCCCTTTAATAACCCTCCCAAGGTAAGAAACACATCCCTTTAATAACCCTCCCAAGGTAAGAAACACATCCCTTTAAGAGTCCCAAGGTAGGAAACACATCCCTTTAATAACCCTCCCAAGGTAAGAAACACATCCCTTTAATAACCCTCCCAAGGTAAGAAACACATCCCTTTAAGAGTCACTATGATGGTACACTACTATCTCGTGTTTAACACCTCTCTCTCTCCCCAGGTGAGGTTCATCACTAAGATCTGGCACCCCAACATCAGCTCAGTAACAGGAGCCATCTGTCTGGACATCCTCAAAGACCAGTGGTGAGTCACACATAGTTACGCCCCTCCCCTCTCCCTATAACCCCTCCTCTCTCCCTACAACCCCTCCTCTCTCCCTATAACCCCTCCTCTCTCCCTACAACTCCTCCTCTCTCCCAACATCAGCTCAGTAACAGGAGCCATCTGTCTGGACATCCTCAAAGACCAGTGGTGAGTCACACATAGTTACGCCCCTCCCCTCTCCCTATAACCCCTCCCCTCTCCCTACAACTCCTCCTCTCTCCCAACATCAGCTCAGTAACAGGAGCCATCTGTCTGGACATCCTCAAAGACCAGTGGTGAGTCACACATAGTTATGTTCCTCCCCTCTCCCTATAACCCCTCCCCTCTCCCTACAACCCCTCCCCTCTCCCTATAACCCCTCCCCTCTCCCTATAACCCCTCCTCTCTCCCTACAACCCCTCCCCTCTCCCTATAACCCCTCCTCTCTCCCTACAAACCCTCCTCTCTCCCTACAACCCCTCCCCTCTCCCTATAACCCCTCCCCTCTCCCTATAACCCCTCCTCTCTCCCTACAACCCCTCCTCTCTCCCTACAACCCCTCCTCTCTCCCTACAACTCCTCCTCTCTCCCTATAACCCCTCCCCTCTCCCTATAACCCCTCCCCTCTCCCTATAACCCCTCCCCTCTCCCTATAACCCCTCCTCTCTCCCTACAACCCCTCCCCTCTCCCTATAACCCCTCCTCTCTCCCTACAACCCCTCCTCTCTCCCTACAACCCCTCCCCTCTCCCTATAACCCCTCCCCTCTCCCTATAACCCCTCCTCTCTCCCTATAACCCCTCCTCTCTCCCTACAACCCCTCCTCTCTCCCTACAACTCCTCCTCTCTCCCTATAACTCCTCCTCTCTCCCTATAACCCCTCCTCTCTCCCTATAACCCCTCCTCTCTCCCTATAACCCCTCCTCTCTCCCTATAACCCCTCCTCTCTCCCTACAACCCCTCCTCTCTCCCTACAACCCCTCCCCTCTCCCTACAACCCCTCCCCTCTCCCTACAACCCCTCCCCTCTCCCTACAACCTCTCCTCTCTCCCTATAACCCCTCCCCTCTCCCTATAACCCCTCCTCTCTCCCTATAACCCCTCCTCTCTCCCTACAACCCCTCCTCTCTCCCTACAACCCCTCCTCTCTCCCTACAACCCCTCCCCTCTCCCTACAACCCCTCCTCTCTCCCTACAACCCCTCCTCTCTCCCTATAACCCCTCCTCTCTCCCTACAACCCCTCCTCTCTCCCTACAACCCCTCCCCTCTCCCTATAACCCCTCCTCTCTCCCTATAACCCCTCCTCTCTCCCTACAACCCCTCCTCTCTCCCTACAACCCCTCCTCTCTCCCTACAACTCCTCCTCTCTCCCTACAACTCCTCCTCTCTCCCTACAACCCCTCCTCTCTCCCTACAACCCCTCCTCTCTCCCTACAACTCCTCCTCTCTCCCTACAACCCCTCCTCTCTCCCTACAACCCCTCCTCTCTCCCTACAACTCCTCCTCTCTCCCAACATCAGCTCAGTAACAGGAGCCATCTGTCTGGACATCCTCAAAGACCCGTGGTGAGTCACACATAGTTATGTTCCTCCCCTCTCCCTATAACCCCTCCTCTCTCCCTACAACTCCTCCTCTCTATAACCCCTCCTCTCTCCCTACTGCCGTCCCCCAGGGCAGCACCTCCTCTCTCTAACCCCTCCTCTCTCCGTCCCCCAGGGCAGCACCTCCTCTCTCTAACCCCTCCTCTCTCTAACCCCTCCTCTCTCCCTACAACTCCTCTCTCTAACACCTCCTCTCTCTAACCCCTCCTCTCTCTAACCCCTCCTATCTCCGTCCCCCAGGGCAGCACCTCCTCTCTCTAACCCCTCCTCTCTCTAACCCCTCCTCTCTCTAACCCCTCCTCTCTCCATCCCCCAGGGCAGCACCTCCTCTCTCTAACCCCTCCTCTCTCTAACCCCTCCTCTCTCTAACCCCTCCTCTCTCCGTCTCCCAGGGCAGCACCTCCTCTCTCTAACCCCTCCTCTTCCTGTCTCCCAGGGCAGCAGCGATGACTCTGAGGACAGTACTGTTGTCCCTCCAGGCTCTTCTGGCTGCAGCTGAACCAGACGACCCCCAGGATGCAGTAGTGGCCAATCAGGTACCGGTGTGAATCTGTCTGTCAGTGTTCCTCCTCTCCAACCAGGTACCGGTGTGAATCTGTCTGTCAGTGTTCCTCCTCTCCAATCAGGTACCGGTATGAGTCTGTCAGTGTTCCTCCTCTCCAATCAGGTACCGGTGTGAATCTGTCAGTCAGTGTTCCTCCTCTCCAACCAGGTACCGGTGTGAATCTGTCTGTCAGTGTTCCTCCTCTCCAACCAGGTACCGGTGTGAATCTGTCAGTGTTCCTCCTCTCCAATCAGGTACCGGTGTGAATCTGTCAGTGTTCCTCCTCTCCAATCAGGTACCGGTATGAATCTGTCAGTGTTCCTCCTCTCCAACCAGGTACCGGTATGAATCTGTCAGTGTTCCTCCTCTCCAATCAGGTACCGGTATGAATCTGTCTGTCAGTGTTCCTCCTCTCCAATCAGGTACCGGTGTGAATCTGTCAGTGTTCCTCCTCTCCAATCAGGTACCGGTGTGAATCTGTCTGTCAGTGTTCCTCCTCTCCAATCAGGTACCGGTGTGAATCTGTCAGTGTTCCTCCTCTCCAACCAGGTACCGGTGTGAATCTGTCTGTCAGTGTTCCTCCTCTCCAACCAGGTACCGGTGTGAATCTGTCTGTCAGTGTTCCTCCTCTCCAATCAGGTACCGGTATGAGTCTGTCAGTGTTCCTCCTCTCCAATCAGGTACCGGTGTGAATCTGTCAGTCAGTGTTCCTCCTCTCCAACCAGGTACCGGTGTGAATCTGTCTGTCAGTGTTCCTCCTCTCCAACCAGGTACCGGTGTGAATCTGTCAGTGTTCCTCCTCTCCAATCAGGTACCGGTGTGAATCTGTCAGTGTTCCTCCTCTCCAATCAGGTACCGGTATGAATCTGTCAGTGTTCCTCCTCTCCAACCAGGTACCGGTATGAATCTGTCAGTGTTCCTCCTCTCCAATCAGGTACCGGTATGAATCTGTCTGTCAGTGTTCCTCCTCTCCAATCAGGTACCGGTGTGAATCTGTCAGTGTTCCTCCTCTCCAATCAGGTACCGGTGTGAATCTGTCTGTCAGTGTTCCTCCTCTCCAATCAGGTACCGGTGTGAATCTGTCAGTGTTCCTCCTCTCCAACCAGGTACCGGTGTGAATCTGTCTGTCAGTGTTCCTCCTCTCCAATCAGGTACCGGTATGAATCTGTCTGTCAGTGTTCCTCCTCTCCAATCAGGTACCGGTGTGAATCTGTCAGTCAGTGTTCCTCCTCTCCAATCAGGTACCGGTGTGAATCTGTCAGTGTTCCTCCTCTCCAATCAGATACCGGTGTGAATCTGTCTGTCAGTGTTCCTCCTCTCCAATCAGGCACCGGTGTGAATCTGTCAGTCAGTGTTCCTCCTCTCCAATCAGGTACCGGTGTGAATCTGTCAGTGTTCCTCCTCTCCAATCAGGTACCGGTGTGAATCTGTCTGTCAGTGTTCCTCCTCTCCAACCAGGTACCGGTATGAATCTGTCTGTCAGTGTTCCTCCTCTCCAATCAGGTACCGGTGTGAATCTGTCAGTGTTCCTCCTCTCCAATCAGGTACCGGTATGAATCTGTCTGTCAGTGTTCCTCCTCTCCAATCAGGTACCGGTGTGAATCTGTCAGTGTTCCTCCTCTCCAATCAGGTACCGGTGTGAATCTGTCAGTGTTCCTCCTCTCCAATCAGGTACCGGTGTGAATCTGTCTGTCAGTGTTCCTTCTCTCCAACCAGGTACCGGTGTGAATCTGTCTGTCAGTGTTCCTCCTCTCCAATCAGGTACCGGTATGAATCTGTCTGTCAGTGTTCCTCCTCTCCAATCAGGTACCGGTGTGAATCTGTCAGTCAGTGTTCCTCCTCTCCAATCAGGTACCGGTGTGAATCTGTCTGTCAGTGTTCCTCCTCTCCAATCAGGTACCGGTATGAATCTGTCTGTCAGTGTTCCTCCTCTCCAACCAGGTACCGGTGTGAATCTGTCAGTGTTCCTCCTCTCCAATCAGGTACCGGTATGAATCTGTCAGTGTTCCTCCTCTCCAATCAGATACCGGTGTGAATCTGTCAGTCAGTGTTCCTCCTCTCCAATCAGGTACCGGTGTGAATCTGTCAGTGTTCCTCCTCTCCAATCAGATACCGGTGTGAATCTGTCAGTCAGTGTTCCTCCTCTCCAATCAGGTACCGGTGTGAATCTGTCAGTGTTCCTCCTCTCCAATCAGATACCGGTGTGAATCTGTCAGTCAGTGTTCCTCCTCTCCAATCAGGTACCGGTGTGAATCTGTCAGTGTTCCTCCTCTCCAATCAGATACCGGTGTGAATCTGTCTGTCAGTGTTCCTCCTCTCCAATCAGGTACCGGTGTGAATCTGTCAGTGTTCCTCCTCTCCAATCAGGTACCGGTATGAATCTGTCAGTGTTCCTCCTCTCTCTCTGACGTCGTTCTGTAAATGGGTTTCTCCTCCCTGACGTCGTTCTGTAAATGGGTTTCTCCTCCCTGACGTCGTTCTGTAAATGGGTTTCTCCTCCCTGACGTCGTTCTGTAAATGGGTTTCTCTTCCTCCACGTCGTTCTGTAAATGGGTTTCTCCTCCTCCACGTCGTTCTGTAAATGGGTTTCTCCTCCTCCACGTCGTTCTGTAAATGGGTTTCTCCTCCTCCACGTCGTTCTGTAAATGGGTTTCTCCTCCTCCACGTCGTTCTGTAAACGGGTTCCTCCCTGACGTCGTTCTGTAAATGGGTTTCTCCTCCTCCACGTCGTTCTGTAAATGGGTTTCTCCTCCCTGACGTCGTTCTGTAAATGGGTTTCTCCTCCCTGACGTCGTTCTGTAAATGGGTTTCTCCTCCTCCACGTCGTTCTGTAAATGGGTTTCTCCTCCTCCACGTCGTTCTGTAAATGGGTTTCTCCTCCCTGACGTCGTTCTGTAAATGGGTTTCTCCTCCCTGACGTCGTTCTGTAAATGGGTTTCTCCTCCCTGACGTCGTTCTGTAAATGGGTTTCTCCTCCCTGACGTCGTTCTGTAAATGGGTTTCTCCTCCTCCACGTCGTTCTGTAAATGGGTTTCTCCTCCTCCACGTCGTTCTGTAAATGGGTTCCTCCCTGACGTCGTTCTGTAAATGGGTTTCTCCTCCTCCACGTCGTTCTGTAAATGGGTTTCTCCTCCTCCACGTCGTTCTGTAAATGGGTTTCTCCTCCTCCACGTCGTTCTGTAAATGGGTTTCTCCTCCTCCACGTCGTTCTGTAAATGGGTTTCTCCTCCTCCACGTCGTTCTGTAAATGGGTTTCTCCTCCTCCACGTCGTTCTGTAAATGGGTTTCTCCTCCTCCACGTCGTTCTGTAAATGGGTTTCTCCTCCTCCACGTCGTTCTGTAAATGGGTTTCTCCTCCTCCACGTCGTTCTGTAAATGGGTTTCTCCTCTTCCACGTCGTTCTGTAAATGGGTTTCTCCTCCTCCACGTCGTTCTGTAAATGGGTTTCTCCTCCTCCACGTCGTTCTGTAAATGGGTTTCTCCTCCTCCACGTCGTTCTGTAAACGGGTTTCTCTTCCCTGACGTCGTTCTGTAAATGGGTTTCTTCTCTCCCAGTATAAGCAGAACCCAGAGATGTTTACGCAGACAGCCAGGTTATGGGCCCATTACTACGGTGGAGCCCCTGTTCCCGGTCCAGAATACACACGGAAGATAGACAAACTCACTGCCATGGGCTTCGAAAAGGTAGGCAGACAGCTGTGTGGTCTCTCTCTCCTGACAGAATGCTGTGTGGTGTCTCTCTCTCTCTCTCCTGACAGAATGCTGTGTGATGTCTCTCTCTCTCTCTCTCTCCTGACAGAATGCTGTGTGATGTCTCTCTCTCTCTCTCTCTCCTGACAGAACGCTGTGTGATGTCTCTCTCTCTCCTGACAGAATGCTGTGTGATGTCTCTCTCTCTCTCTCTCTCCTGACAGAACGCTGTGTGGTGTCTCTCTCTCTCTCCTGACAGAATGCTGTGTGATGTCTCTCTCTCTCTCTCTCTCTCTCCTGACAGAACGCTGTGTGGTCTCTCTCTCTCCTGACAGAATGCTGTGTGGTCTCTCTCTCTCCTGACAGAATGCTGTGTGGTGTCTCTCTCTCTCTCTCTCCTGACAGAATGCTGTGTGGTGTCTCTCTCTCTCTGTCTCCTGACAGAACGCTGTGTGATGTCTCTCTCTCTCTCCTGACAGAATGCTGTGTGGTCTCTCTCTCTCCTGACAGAATGCTGTGTGGTGTCTCTCTCTCTCTCTCTCCTGACAGAATGCTGTGTGGTGTCTCTCTGTCTCCTGACATAATGCTGTGTGGTGTCTCTCTCTCTCCTGACAGAATGCTGTGTGGTGTCTCTCTCTCTCTCCTGACAGAATGCTGTGTGATGTCTCTCTCTCTCCCTCCTGACAGAATGCTGTGTGGTGTCTCTCTCTCTCTCTCTGTCTCCTGACAGAATGCTGTGTGGTGTCTCTCTCTCTCTGTCTCCTGACAGAATGCTGTGATGTGTGTCTCTCTCTCTCTGTCTCCTGACAGAATGCTGTGATGTGTGTCTCTCTCTCTCTCTGTCTCCTGACAGAACGCTGTGTGGTGTCTCTCTCTCTCTGTCTCCTGACAGAATGCTGTGATGTGTGTCTCTCTCTCTCTGTCTCCTGACAGAATGCTGTGATGTGTGTCTCTCTCTCTCTCTGTCTCCTGACAGAACGCTGTGTGATGTCTCTCTCTCTCTCTCTCCTGACAGAATGCTGTGTGATGTCTCTCTCTGTCTCCTGACAGAATGCTGTGTGGTGTGTCTCTCTCTCTCTCTCTCTCCTGACAGAATTCTGTGATGTGTCTCTCTCTCCTGACAGACAGCTGTGTGATGTCTCTCTCTCTCTCTCTCTCTCTCTCTCTCTCTCTCTCTCCTGACATAATGCTGTGTGGTGTGTCTCTCTCTCTCTGTCTCCTGACAGAATGCTGTGTGATGTCTCTCTCTCTCTGTCTCCTGACAGAATGCTGTGTGATGTCTCTCTCTCTCTCTCTCTGTCTCCTGACATAATGCTGTGTGGTGTCTCTCTCTCTCTCCTGACAGAATGCTGTGTGGTGTGTCTCTCTCTCTCTCTCTCTCTCCTGACAGAATGCTGTGTGATGTCTCTCTCTCTCCTGACAGAATGCTGTGTGATGTCTCTCTCTCTGTCTCCTGACAGAATGCTGTGTGATGTCTCTCTCTCTGTCTCCTGACAGAACGCTGTAATCGCTGCCTTGTCTTCTAAATCCTGGGAGGTGGAGACGGCAACAGAACTACTCCTTAACAACTGAGACCCGGCAAGAAACCCCCTCTGACCTCATCTCCCATCTCCTTATGGTGCCCTCCGATGCCTTGACTGGGGTTGATGTCCTAGAGTTTCCAGCCCTGCCCTCCCCGTCCAAGTCACTTCCTGGTATCCTTTCAGCCCAAACATCACCCCCCCCCCCCCCCCCCCACCACCACCACCAATCCCTTTCTTTTTGGTTCTTCGCTTGATGAACTCTTACTTTCCGTCTTTTAAGAAGCCCGACATTGAACCACTGTCACCTGGTGGAGCCAACTGGCGGAGAGAGACGGGAGGACGAGGATTTATCTGTAAATAAACCTCACCTGGTGGAGCCAACTGGCGGAGAGAGACGGGAGGACGAGGATTTATCTGTAAATAAACCTCACCTGGTGGAGCCAACTGGCGGAGAGAGACGGGAGGACGAGGATTTATCTGTAAATAAATATTAGTTCTTAACAAATACACAGCGGAATACTTCCTGGATATTGTTTAAAATTTTTTTTAAAAACTGTGCTTCAGTTTTACTCACGACTAGAAGGAAAGAAATTGCCTAGCTTACTATTTTGGTCGGCCCGACCAGGGAGTTCGTCCGAATGTCCCGGTGAAGTGACGCCTGCGTCGTCGTCGTCGCCCCCCCCCCCCAAATCCCTCTCACGCTCCTCTTTCCCAGACGAATCCTGTGCACAGTCTCTTTCTCGACGAAGAAGATACCTCTTCATCAGCAGAGAAAACCACCGACCTACCGGCTGGATCTATATTTTATAAAGGAAAAAAAAAAAGGACTCTTCCCTCTTTTCGCTGTCTTCCTGTTCCACTTCAGCACGATGACGACGGAGAAGATAAAGAACTGCACGGCAGAGTAGAGACCCCCCACCCCCCCCCATAAGTAGGAGATAGGCTGCCATTTTGTTTGTTTTAAACTCCGTCGGGAGTTATCAGTTTGGATTTGTTTTCTGAAGGAAACAGCAGCCGTCACACCTGGGTCCAGATGCTATTTGAAATCTTTCAGCTTTAGTCTGCCAGATGGGAGGGGTGTGGAGTATTTTATTGGCCCGTGAAGCAAACTCAGTCTAGTACAGAAAAAGGGGTTTGAAATGATATTTGAACCGGGGTGTGGCCGGCATACAATCGCATGATTATTTATTGTGAGACTGTCAACGTTTACTTTTATTAAAAAAACAACCTGGAAAATCTACGTTTTTATGTGTTTTAATACATTTACACATCCCTTTAAGGACCAGTCTTCATGTGTTTAATACATTTACACATCCCTTTAAGGACCAGTCTTCATGTGTTTAATACATTTACACATCCCTTTAAGGATCATTCTTCGTGTGTTTAATACATTTACACATCCCTTTAAGGACCAGTCTTCATGTGTTTAATACATCCCTTTAAGGATCAGTCTTCATGTGTTTAATACATCCCCTTTAAGGACCAGTCTTCATGTGTTTAATACATCCCTTTAAGGATTAGTCTTCATGTGTTTAATACATTTACACATCCCTTTAAGGACCAGTCTTCATGTGTTTAATACATTTACACATCCCTTTAAGGACCAGTCTTCATGTGTTTAATACATTTACACATCCCTTTAAGGATCAGTCTTCATGTGTTTAATACATCCCTTTAAGGATCAGTCTTCATGTGTTTAATACATCCCTTTAAGGATCATTCTTCATGTGTTTAATACATTTACACATCCCTTTAAGGACCAGTCTTCATGTGTTTAATACATCCCTTTAAGGATCAGTCTTCATGTGTTTAATACATCCCCTTTAAGGACCAGTCTTCATGTGTTTAATACATTTACACATCCCTTTAAGGATCAGTCTTCATGTGTTTAATACATTTACACATCCCTTTAAGGATCAGTCTTCATGTGTTTAATACATCCCTTTAAGGACCAGTCTTCATGTGTTTAATACATCCCTTTAAGGATCAGTCTTCATGTGTTTAATACATCCCCTTTAAGGACCAGTCTTCATGTGTTTAATACATTTACACGTCCCTTTAAGGACCAGTCTTCATGTGTTTAATACATCCCTTTAAGGACCAGTCTTCATGTGTTTAATACATCCCCTTTAAGGATCAGTCTTCATGTGTTTTAATACATTTACACTTCCCTTTAAGGACCAGTCTTCATGTGTTTAATACATTTACACATCCCTTTAAGGATCAGTCTTCATGTGTTTAATACATCCCTTTAAGGATCAGTCTTCATGTGTTTAATACATTTACACATCCCTTTAAGGACCAGTCTTCATGTGTTTAATACATTTACACATCCCTTTAAGGAACAGTCTTCATGTGTTTAATACATCCCTTTAAGGATCAGTCTTCATGTGTTTAATACATTTACACATCCCTTTAAGGATCATTCTTCATGTGTTTAATACATCCCTTTAAGGACCAGTCTTCATGTGTTTAATACATCCCTTTAAGGATCAGTCTTCATGTGTTTAATACATCCCTTTAAGGATCAGTCTTCATGTGTTTAATACATTTACACATCCCTTTAAGGATCAGTCTTCATGTGTTTAATACATTTACACATCCCTTTAAGGATCAGTCTTCATGTGTTTAATACATCCCTTTAAGGACCAGTCTTCATGTGTTTAATACATCCCTTTAAGGATCAGTCTTCATGTGTTTAATACATCCCCTTTAAGGACCAGTCTTCATGTGTTTAATACATTTACACGTCCCTTTAAGGACCAGTCTTCATGTGTTTAATACATCCCTTTAAGGACCAGTCTTCATGTGTTTAATACATTTACACATCCCTTTAAGGATCAGTCTTCATGTGTTTAATACATTTACACATCCCTTTAAGGACCAGTCTTCATGTGTTTAATACATTTACACATCCCTTTAAGGACCAGTCTTCATGTGTTTAATACATCCCTTTAAGGATCAGTCTTCATGTGTTTAATACATTTACACATCCCTTTAAGGATCATTCTTCATGTGTTTAATACATTTACACATCCCTTTAAGGACCAGTCTTCATGTGTTTAATACATCCCTTTAAGGATCAGTCTTCATGTGTTTAATACATCCCCTTTAAGGACCAGTCTTCATGTGTTTAATACATCCCCTTTAAGGATCAGTCTTCATGTGTTTAATACATTTACACATCCCTTTAAGGACCAGTCTTCATGTGTTTAATACATTTACACATCCCTTTAAGGACCAGTCTTCATGTGTTTAATACATTTACACATCCCTTTAAGGATCATTCTTCATGTGTTTAATACATCCCTTTAAGGACCAGTCTTCATGTGTTTAATACATTTACACATCCCTTTAAGGACCAGTCTTCATGTGTTTAATACATCCCTTTAAGGATCAGTCTTCATGTGTTTAATACATCCCCTTTAAGGACCAGTCTTCATGTGTTTAATACATTTACACATCCCTTTAAGGATCAGTCTTCATGTGTTTAATACATCCCTTTAAGGACCAGTCTTCATGTGTTTAATACATCCCTTTAAGGATCAGTCTTCATGTGTTTAATACATCCCTTTAAGGACCAGTCTTCATGTGTTTAATACATCCCTTTTAAGGATCCCTTTAAGGACCAGTCTTCATGTGTTTAATACACATCGTCTTCCTTTAAGGACCAGTCTTCATGTGTTTAATACATTTACACGTCCCTTTAAGGACCAGTCTTCATGTGTTTAATACATCCCTTTAAGGACCAGTCTTCATGTGTTTAATACATTTACACATCCCTTTAAGGACCAGTCTTCATGTGTTTAATACATTTACACATCCCTTTAAGGACCAGTCTTCATGTGTTTAATACATCCCTTTAAGGATCAGTCTTCATGTGTTTAATACATTTACACATCCCTTTAAGGACCAGTCTTCATGTGTTTAATACATTTACACATCCCTTTAAGGACCAGTCTTCATGTGTTTAATACATCCCTTTAAGGATCAGTCTTCATGTGTTTAATACATTTACACATCCCTTTAAGGATCATTCTTCATGTGTTTAATACATTTACACATCCCTTTAAGGACCAGTCTTCATGTGTTTAATACATCCCTTTAAGGATCAGTCTTCATGTGTTTAATACATCCCATTTAAGGACCAGTCTTCATGTGTTTAATACATCCCTTTAAGGACCAGTCTTCATGTGTTTAATACATTTACACATCCCTTTAAGGATCAGTCTTCATGTGTTTAATACATCCCTTTAAGGATCAGTCTTCATGTGTTTAATACATTTACACATCCCTTTAAGGATCATTCTTCATGTGTTTAATACATCCCTTTAAGGACCAGTCTTCATGTGTTTAATACATCCCTTTAAGGATCAGTCTTCATGTGTTTAATACATTTACACATCCCTTTAAGGATCAGTCTTCATGTGTTTAATACATTTACACATCCCTTTAAGGATCAGTCTTCATGTGTTTAATACATCCCTTTAAGGACCAGTCTTCATGTGTTTAATACATCCCTTTAAGGATCAGTCTTCATGTGTTTAATACATCCCCTTTAAGGACCAGTCTTCATGTGTTTAATACATTTACACGTCCCTTTAAGGACCAGTCTTCATGTGTTTAATACATCCCTTTAAGGACCAGTCTTCATGTGTTTAATACATTTACACATCCCTTTAAGGATCAGTCTTCATGTGTTTAATACATCCCTTTAAGGATCAGTCTTCATGTGTTTAATACATTTACACATCCCTTTAAGGACCAGTCTTCATGTGTTTAATACATTTACACATCCCTTTAAGGACCAGTCTTCATGTGTTTAATACATCCCTTTAAGGATCAGTCTTCATGTGTTTAATACATTTACACATCCCTTTAAGGATCATTCTTCATGTGTTTAATACATTTACACATCCCTTTAAGGACCAGTCTTCATGTGTTTAATACATCCCTTTAAGGATCAGTCTTCATGTGTTTAATACATTTACACATCCCTTTAAGGATCATTCTTCATGTGTTTAATACATTTACACATCCCTTTAAGGACCAGTCTTCATGTGTTTAATACATCCCTTTAAGGATCAGTCTTCATGTGTTTAATACATCCCATTTAAGGACCAGTCTTCATGTGTTTAATACATCCCTTTAAGGACCAGTCTTCATGTGTTTAATACATTTACACATCCCTTTAAGGATCAGTCTTCATGTGTTTAATACATCCCTTTAAGGATCAGTCTTCATGTGTTTAATACATTTACACATCCCTTTAAGGATCATTCTTCATGTGTTTAATACATCCCTTTAAGGACCAGTCTTCATGTGTTTAATACATCCCTTTAAGGATCAGTCTTCATGTGTTTAATACATTTACACATCCCTTTAAGGATCAGTCTTCATGTGTTTAATACATTTACACATCCCTTTAAGGATCAGTCTTCATGTGTTTAATACATCCCTTTAAGGACCAGTCTTCATGTGTTTAATACATCCCTTTAAGGATCAGTCTTCATGTGTTTAATACATCCCCTTTAAGGACCAGTCTTCATGTGTTTAATACATTTACACGTCCCTTTAAGGACCAGTCTTCATGTGTTTAATACATCCCTTTAAGGACCAGTCTTCATGTGTTTAATACATTTACACATCCCTTTAAGGATCAGTCTTCATGTGTTTAATACATCCCTTTAAGGATCAGTCTTCATGTGTTTAATACATTTACACATCCCTTTAAGGACCAGTCTTCATGTGTTTAATACATTTACACATCCCTTTAAGGACCAGTCTTCATGTGTTTAATACATCCCTTTAAGGATCAGTCTTCATGTGTTTAATACATTTACACATCCCTTTAAGGATCATTCTTCATGTGTTTAATACATTTACACATCCCTTTAAGGACCAGTCTTCATGTGTTTAATACATCCCTTTAAGGATCAGTCTTCATGTGTTTAATACATCCCCTTTAAGGACCAGTCTTCATGTGTTTAATACATCCCCTTTAAGGATCAGTCTTCATGTGTTTAATACATTTACACATCCCTTTAAGGACCAGTCTTCATGTGTTTAATACATCCCTTTAAGGATCAGTCTTCATGTGTTTAATACATTTACACATCCCTTTAAGGATCATTCTTCATGTGTTTAATACATTTACACATCCCTTTAAGGACCAGTCTTCATGTGTTTAATACATCCCTTTAAGGATCAGTCTTCATGTGTTTAATACATCCCCTTTAAGGACCAGTCTTCATGTGTTTAATACATCCCCTTTAAGGATCAGTCTTCATGTGTTTAATACATTTACACATCCCTTTAAGGACCAGTCTTCATGTGTTTAATACATTTACACATCCCTTTAAGGACCAGTCTTCATGTGTTTAATACATCCCTTTAAGGATCAGTCTTCATGTGTTTAATACATTTACACATCCCTTTAAGGATCATTCTTCATGTGTTTAATACATTTACACATCCCTTTAAGGACCAGTCTTCATGTGTTTAATACATCCCTTTAAGGATCAGTCTTCATGTGTTTAATACATTTACACATCCCTTTAAGGATCATTCTTCATGTGTTTAATACATTTACACATCCCTTTAAGGACCAGTCTTCATGTGTTTAATACATCCCTTTAAGGATCAGTCTTCATGTGTTTAATATCCCATTTAAGGACCAGTCTTCATGTGTTTAATACATCCCTTTAAGGACCAGTCTTCATGTGTTTAATACATTTACACATCCCTTTAAGGATCAGTCTTCATGTGTTTAATACATCCCTTTAAGGATCAGTCTTCATGTGTTTAATACATTTACACATCCCTTTAAGGATCATTCTTCATGTGTTTAATACATCCCTTTAAGGACCAGTCTTCATGTGTTTAATACATCCCTTTAAGGATCAGTCTTCATGTGTTTAATACATTTACACATCCCTTTAAGGATCAGTCTTCATGTGTTTAATACATTTACACATCCCTTTAAGGACCAGTCTTCATGTGTTTAATACATCCCTTTAAGGATCAGTCTTCATGTGTTTAATACATTTACACATCCCTTTAAGGATCAGTCTTCATGTGTTTAATACATTTACACATCCCTTTAAGGAGTCTTCATGTGTTTAATACATCCCTTTAAGGACCAGTCTTCATGTGTTTAATACATCCCTTTAAGGATCAGTCTTCATGTGTTTAATACATTTACACATCCCTTTAAGGATCAGTCTTCATGTGTTTAATACATTTACACATCCCTTTAAGGATCATTCTTCATGTGTTTAATACATTTACACATCCCTTTAAGGACCAGTCTTCATGTGTTTAATACATCCCTTTAAGGATCAGTCTTCATGTGTTTAATACATCCCCTTTAAGGACCAGTCTTCATGTGTTTAATACATCCCCTTTAAGGATCAGTCTTCATGTGTTTAATACATTTACACATCCCTTTAAGGACCAGTCTTCATGTGTTTAATACATTTACACATCCCTTTAAGGATCATTCTTCATGTGTTTAATACATCCCTTTAAGGACCAGTCTTCATGTGTTTAATACATTTACACATCCCTTTAAGGACCAGTCTCCATGTGTTTAATACATCCCTTTAAGGATCAGTCTTCATGTGTTTAATACATCCCCTTTAAGGACCAGTCTTCATGTGTTTAATACATTTACACATCCCTTTAAGGATCAGTCTTCATGTGTTTAATACATTTACACATCCCTTTAAGAATCAGTCTTCATGTGTTTAATACATCCCTTTAAGGACCAGTCTTCATGTGTTTAATACATCCCTTTAAGGATCAGTCTTCATGTGTTTAATACATCCCCTTTAAGGACCAGTCTTCATGTGTTTAATACATTTACACGTCCCTTTAAGGACCAGTCTTCATGTGTTTAATACATCCCTTTAAGGACCAGTCTTCATGTGTTTAATACATTTACACATCCCTTTAAGGATCAGTCTTCATGTGTTTAATACATCCCTTTAAGGATCAGTCTTCATGTGTTTAATACATTTACACATCCCTTTAAGGACCAGTCTTCATGTGTTTAATACATTTACACATCCCTTTAAGGACCAGTCTTCATGTGTTTAATACATCCCTTTAAGGATCAGTCTTCATGTGTTTAATACATTTACACATCCCTTTAAGGACCAGTCTTCATGTGTTTAATACATTTACACATCCCTTTAAGGACCAGTCTTCATGTGTTTAATACATCCCTTTAAGGATCAGTCTTCATGTGTTTAATACATTTACACATCCCTTTAAGGATCATTCTTCATGTGTTTAATACATTTACACATCCCTTTAAGGACCAGTCTTCATGTGTTTAATACATCCCTTTAAGGACCAGTCTTCATGTGTTTAATACATTTACACATCCCTTTAAGGATCAGTCTTCATGTGTTTAATACATCCCTTTAAGGATCAGTCTTCATGTGTTTAATACATTTACACATCCCTTTAAGGACCAGTCTTCATGTGTTTAATACATTTACACATCCCTTTAAGGACCAGTCTTCATGTGTTTAATACATCCCTTTAAGGATCAGTCTTCATGTGTTTAATACATTTACACATCCCTTTAAGGATCATTCTTCATGTGTTTAATACATTTACACATCCCTTTAAGGACCAGTATTCATGTGTTTAATACATCCCTTTAAGGATCAGTCTTCATGTGTTTAATACATCCCCTTTAAGGACCAGTCTTCATGTGTTTAATACATCCCCTTTAAGGATCAGTCTTCATGTGTTTAATACATTTACACATCCCTTTAAGGACCAGTCTTCATGTGTTTAATACATTTACACATCCCTTTAAGGACCAGTCTTCATGTGTTTAATACATTTACACATCCCTTTAAGGATCATTCTTCATGTGTTTAATACATCCCTTTAAGGACCAGTCTTCATGTGTTTATTACATTTACACATCCCTTTAAGGACCAGTCTTCATGTGTTTAATACATCCCTTTAAGGATCAGTCTTCATGTGTTTAATACATCCCCTTTAAGGACCAGTCTTCATGTGTTTAATACATTTACACATCCCTTTAAGGATCAGTCTTCATGTGTTTAATACATTTACACATCCCTTTAAGGATCAGTCTTCATGTGTTTAATACATCCCTTTAAGGACCAGTCTTCATGTGTTTAATACATCCCTTTAAGGATCAGTCTTCATGTGTTTAATACATCCCCTTTAAGGACCAGTCTTCATGTGTTTAATACATTTACACGTCCCTTTAAGGACCAGTCTTCATGTGTTTAATACATCCCTTTAAGGACCAGTCTTCATGTGTTTAATACATTTACACATCCCTTTAAGGATCAGTCTTCATGTGTTTAATACATCCCTTTAAGGATCAGTCTTCATGTGTTTAATACATTTACACATCCCTTTAAGCACCAGTCTTCATGTGTTTAATAGATTTACACATCCCTTTAAGGACCAGTCTTCATGTGTTTAATACATCCCTTTAAGGATCAGTCTTCATGTGTTTAATACATTTACACATCCCTTTAAGGACCAGTCTTCATGTGTTTAATACATTTACACATCCCTTTAAGGACCAGTCTTCATGTGTTTAATACATCCCTTTAAGGATCAGTCTTCATGTGTTTAATACATTTACACATCCCTTTAAGGACCAGTCTTCATGTGTTTAATACATCCCTTTAAGGACCAGTCTTCATGTGTTTTAATACATTTACACATCCCTTTAAGGACCAGTCTTCATGTGTTTAATACATTTACACATCCATTTAAGGATCAGTCTTCATGTGTTTAATACATTTACACATCCCTTTAAGGACCAGTCTTCATGTGTTTAATACATCCCTTTAAGGATCAGTCTTCATGTGTTTAATACATCCCCTTTAAGGACCAGTCTTCATGTGTTTAATACATTTACACGTCCCTTTAAGGACCAGTCTTCATGTGTTTTAATACATTTACACATCCCTTTAAGGACCAGTCTTCATGTGTTTAATACATTTACACATCCCTTTAAGGATCAGTCTTCATGTGTTTAATACATGCCTTTAAGGATCAGTCTTCATGTGTTTAATACATTTACACATCCCTTTAAGGACCAGTCTTCATGTGTTTAATACATCCCTTTAAGGACCAGTCTTCATGTGTTTAATACATTTACACATCCCTTTAAGGACCCGTCTTCATGTGTTTAATACATTTACACATCCCTTTAAGGACCAGTCTTCATGTGTTTAATACATTTACACATCCCTTTAAGGATCAGTCTTCATGTGTTTAATACATCCCCTTTAAGGACCAGTCTTCGTGTTTAATACATTTACACATCCCTTTAAGGACCAGTCTTCATGTGTTTAATACATTTACACATCCCTTTAAGGACCAGTCTTCATGTGTTTAATACATTTACACATCCCTTTAAGGATCAGTCTTCATGTGTTTAATACATCCCCTTTAAGGACCAGTCTTCGTGTTTAATACATTTACACATCCCTTTAAGGACCAGTCTTCATGTGTTTAATACATTTACACATCCCTTTAAGGACCAGTCTTCATGTGTTTAATACATCCCTTTAAGGACCAGTCTTCATGTGTTTTAATACATTTACACATCCCTTTAAGGACCAGTCTTCATGTGTTTAATACATCCCTTTAAGGACCAGTCTTCATGTGTTTAATACATTTACACATCCATTTAAGGATCAGTCTTCATGTGTTTAATACATTTACACATCCCTTTAAGGATCAGTCTTCATGTGTTTAATACATTTACACATCCCTTTAAGGATCAGTCTTCATGTGTTTAATACATCCCCTTTAAGGACCAGTCTTCGTGTTTAATACATTTACACATCCCTTTAAGGACCAGTCTTCATGTGTTTAATACATCCCTTTAAGGATCAGTCTTCATGTGTTTAATACATCCCCTTTAAGGACCAGTCTTCATGTGTTTAATACATTTACACATCCCTTTAAGGATCAGTCTTCATGTGTTTAATACATTTACACATCCCTTTAAGAATCAGTCTTCATGTGTTTAATACATCCCTTTAAGGACCAGTCTTCATGTGTTTAATACATCCCTTTAAGGATCAGTCTTCATGTGTTTAATACATCCCCTTTAAGGACCAGTCTTCATGTGTTTAATACATTTACACGTCCCTTTAAGGACCAGTCTTCATGTGTTTAATACATCCCTTTAAGGACCAGTCTTCATGTGTTTAATACATTTACACATCCCTTTAAGGATCAGTCTTCATGTGTTTAATACATCCCTTTAAGGATCAGTCTTCATGTGTTTAATACATTTACACATCCCTTTAAGGACCAGTCTTCATGTGTTTAATACATTTACACATCCCTTTAAGGACCAGTCTTCATGTGTTTAATACATCCCTTTAAGGATCAGTCTTCATGTGTTTAATACATTTACACATCCCTTTAAGGACCAGTCGTCATGTGTTTAATACATTTACACATCCCTTTAAGGACCAGTCTTCATGTGTTTAATACATCCCTTTAAGGATCAGTCTTCATGTGTTTAATACATTTACACATCCCTTTAAGGATCATTCTTCATGTGTTTAATACATTTACACATCCCTTTAAGGACCAGTCTTCATGTGTTTAATACATCCCTTTAAGGACCAGTCTTCATGTGTTTAATACATTTACACATCCCTTTAAGGATCAGTCTTCATGTGTTTAATACATCCCTTTAAGGATCAGTCTTCATGTGTTTAATACATTTACACATCCCTTTAAGGACCAGTCTTCATGTGTTTAATACATTTACACATCCCTTTAAGGACCAGTCTTCATGTGTTTAATACATCCCTTTAAGGATCAGTCTTCATGTGTTTAATACATTTACACATCCCTTTAAGGATCATTCTTCATGTGTTTAATACATTTACACATCCCTTTAAGGACCAGTATTCATGTGTTTAATACATCCCTTTAAGGATCAGTCTTCATGTGTTTAATACATCCCCTTTAAGGACCAGTCTTCATGTGTTTAATACATCCCCTTTAAGGATCAGTCTTCATGTGTTTAATACATTTACACATCCCCTTAAGGACCAGTCTTCATGTGTTTAATACATTTACACATCCCTTTAAGGACCAGTCTTCATGTGTTTAATACATTTACACATCCCTTTAAGGATCATTCTTCATGTGTTTAATACATCCCTTTAAGGACCAGTCTTCATGTGTTTAATACATTTACACATCCCTTTAAGGACCAGTCTTCATGTGTTTAATACATCCCTTTAAGGATCAGTCTTCATGTGTTTAATACATCCCCTTTAAGGACCAGTCTTCATGTGTTTAATACATTTACACATCCCTTTAAGGATCAGTCTTCATGTGTTTAATACATTTACACATCCCTTTAAGGATCAGTCTTCATGTGTTTAATACATCCCTTTAAGGACCAGTCTTCATGTACATCCCTTTAAGGATCAGTCTTCATGTGTTTAATACATCCCCTTTAAGGACCAGTCTTCATGTGTTTAATACATTTACACGTCCCTTTAAGGACCAGTCTTCATGTGTTTAATACATCCCTTTAAGGACCAGTCTTCATGTGTTTAATACATTTACACATCCCTTTAAGGATCAGTCTTCATGTGTTTAATACATTTACACATCCCTTTAAGCACCAGTCTTCATGTGTTTAATAGATTTACACATCCCTTTAACGACCAGTCTTCATGTGTTTAATACATCCCTTTAAGGATCAGTCTTCATGTGTTTAATACATTTACACATCCCTTTAAGGACCAGTCTTCATGTGTTTAATACATCCCTTTAAGGACCAGTCTTCATGTGTTTAATACATTTACACGTCCCTTTAAGGACCAGTCTTTATGTGTTTAATACATCCCTTTAAGGACCAGTCTTCATGTGTTTAATACATTTACACATCCCTTTAAGGATCAGTCTTCATGTGTTTAATACATTTACACATCCCTTTAAGGACCAGTCTTCATGTGTTTAATACATTTACACATCCCTTTAAGGACCAGTCTTCATGTGTTTAATACATCCCTTTAAGGATCAGTCTTCATGTGTTTAATACATTTACACATCCCTTTAAGGACCAGTCTTCATGTGTTTAATACATCCCTTTAAGGACCAGTCTTCATGTGTTTTAATACATTTACACATCCCTTTAAGGACCAGTCTTCATGTGTTTAATACATTTACACATCCATTTAAGGATCAGTCTTCATGTGTTTAATACATTTACACATCCCTTTAAGGATCAGTCTTCATGTGTTTAATACATCCCTTTAAGGACCAGTCTTCATGTGTTTAATACATCCCTTTAAGGATCAGTCTTCATGTGTTTAATACATCCCCTTTAAGGACCAGTCTTCATGTGTTTAATACATTTACACGTCCCTTTAAGGACCAGTCTTCATGTGTTTTAATACATTTACACATCCCTTTAAGGACCAGTCTTCATGTGTTTAATACATTTACACATCCCTTTAAGGATCAGTCTTCATGTGTTTAATACATCCCTTTAAGGACCAGTCTTCATGTGTTTAATACATTTACACATCCCTTTAAGGACCAGTCTTCATGTGTTTAATACATTTACACATCCCTTTAAGGATCAGTCTTCATGTGTTCAATACATCCCCTTTAAGGACCAGTCTTCGTGTTTAATACATTTACACATCCCTTTAAGGACCAGTCTTCATGTGTTTAATACATTTACACATCCCTTTAAGGACCAGTCTTCATGTGTTTAATACATCCCTTTAAGGACCAGTCTTCATGTGTTTAATACATTTACACATCCCTTTAAGGACCCGTCTTCATGTGTTTAATACATTTACACATCCCTTTAAGGACCAGTCTTCATGTGTTTAATACATTTACACATCCATTTAAGGATCAGTCTTCATGTGTTTAATACATTTACACATCCCTTTAAGGATCAGTCTTCATGTGTTTAATACATCCCTTTAAGGACCAGTCTTCATGTGTTTAATACATCCCTTTAAGGATCAGTCTTCATGTGTTTAATACATCCCCTTTAAGGACCAGTCTTCATGTGTTTAATACATTTACACGTCCCTTTAAGGACCAGTCTTCATGTGTTTTAATACATTTACACATCCCTTTAAGGACCAGTCTTCATGTGTTTAATACATTTACACATCCCTTTAAGGATCAGTCTTCATGTGTTTAATACATCCCTTTAAGGACCAGTCTTCATGTGTTTAATACATTTACACATCCCTTTAAGGACCCGTCTTCATGTGTTTAATACATTTACACATCCCTTTAAGGACCAGTCTTCATGTGTTTAATACATTTACACATCCCTTTAAGGATCAGTCTTCATGTGTTTAATACATCCCCTTTAAGGACCAGTCTTCGTGTTTAATACATTTACACATCCCTTTAAGGACCAGTCTTCATGTGTTTAATACATTTACACATCCCTTTAAGGACCAGTCTTCATGTGTTTAATACATTTACACATCCCTTTAAGGATCAGTCTTCATGTGTTCAATACATCCCCTTTAAGGACCAGTCTTCGTGTTTAATACATTTACACATCCCTTTAAGGACCAGTCTTCATGTGTTTAATACATTTACACATCCCTTTAAGGACCAGTCTTCATGTGTTTAATACATCCCTTTAAGGACCAGTCTTCATGTGTTTTAATACATTTACACATCCCTTTAAGGACCAGTCTTCATGTGTTTAATACATTTACACATCCATTTAAGGATCAGTCTTCATGTGTTTAATACATTTACACATCCCTTTAAGGATCAGTCTTCATGTGTTTAATACATTTACACATCCCTTTAAGGATCAGTCTTCATGTGTTTAATACATCCCCTTTAAGGACCAGTCTTCGTGTTTAATACATTTACACATCCCTTTAAGGACCAGTCTTCATGTGTTTAATACATTTACACATCCCTTTAAGGACCAGTCTTCATGTGTTTTAATACATTTACACATCCCTTTAAGGACCAGTCTTCATGTGTTTAATACATCCCTTTAAGGACCAGTCTTCATGTGTTTAATACATTTACACATCCCTTTAAGGACCCGTCTTCATGTGTTTTAATACATTTACACATCCCTTTAAGGACCAGTCTTCATGTGTTTAATACATTTACACATCCATTTAAGGATCAGTCTTCATGTGTTTAATACATTTACACATCCCTTTAAGGATCAGTCTTCATGTGTTTAATACATCCCTTTAAGGACCAGTCTTCATGTGTTTAATACATTTACACATCCCTTTAAGGATCAGTCTTCATGTGTTCAATACATCCCCTTTAAGGATCAGTCTTCATGTGTTTAATACATTTACACATCCCTTTAAGGATCAGTCTTCATGTGTTTAATACATTTACACATCCCTTTAAGGATCAGTCTTCATGTGTTTAATACATCCCCTTTAAGGACCAGTCTTCGTGTTTAATACATTTACACATCCCTTTAAGGACCAGTCTTCATGTGTTTAATACATTTACACATCCCTTTAAGGACCAGTCTTCATGTGTTTAATACATCCCTTTAAGGACCAGTCTTCATGTGTTTAATACATCCCTTTAAGGATCAGTCTTCATGTGTTTAATACATCCCCTTTAAGGACCAGTCTTCATGTGTTTAATACATTTACACGTCCCTTTAAGGACCAGTCTTCATGTGTTTAATACATTTACACATCCCTTTAAGGACCAGTCTTCATGTGTTTAATACATTTACACATCCCTTTAAGGATCAGTCTTCATGTGTTTAATACATTTACACATCCCTTTAAGGATCAGTCTTCATGTGTTTAATACATCCCTTTAAGGATCAGTCTTCATGTGTTTAATACATTTACACATCCCTTTAAAGATCAGTCTGTGGTTTTGTAAAAAAGGAACATTCATCAATTTCAAAGATATTTTGTCTCAAACCAGCGATCTTTAAATGACTGATCCAACGCTCGAACCGCTGTCCACCTCCTGTAGTAACCTACTGGAGGTCTAGTCTACCTGCTGTCCACCTCCTGTAGTAACATACTGGAGGTCTAGTCTACCTCCTGTAGTAACCTCCTGGGGGTCTAGTCTACCTGCTGTCCACCTCCTGTAGTAACCTACTGGGTGTCTAGTCTACCTGCTGTAGTAACCTACTGGAGGTCTAGTCTACCTCCTGTAGTAACATACTGGGGGTCTAGTCTACCTCCTGTAGTAACCCACTGGAGGTCTAGTCTACCTTTTGTAGTAACCCACTGGGGGTCTAGTCTACCTCCTGTCGTAACCTACTGGGGGGGTCTAGTCTACCTGCTGTATTAACCTAATGGGTGTCTAGTCTACCTCCTTTAGTAACCTACTGGGGGTCTAGTCCACCTCCTGTAGTAACCTACTGGGGGTCTAGTTTACCTGCTGTAGTAACGTACTGAAGGTCTAGTCTACCTCCTGTAGTAACCTACTGGGGGTCTAGTCTACCTGCTGTAGTAACCTACTGGGGGTCTAGTCTACCTCCTGTAGTAACCTACTGGGGGTCTAGTTCACCTCCTGTAGTAACCTACTGGGGGTCTAGTCCACCTCCTGTAGTAACTTACTGGAGGTCTGGGTTACCTGCTTTCCACCTCCTGTAGTAACCTCCTGGAGGTCTGGGTTACCTGCTGTCCACCTCCTGTAGGTCTGGGTTACCTGCTGTCCACCTCCTGTAGTAACCTCCTGGAGGTCTGGGTTACCTGCTGTAGTAACCTCCTGGAGGTCTGGGTTACCTCCTGTAGTAACCTCCTGGAGGTCTGGGTTAGCTGCTGTAGTAACCTCCTGGAGGTCTGGGTTAGCTGCTGTAGTAACCTCCTGGAGGTCTGGGTTACCTGCTGTCCACCTCCTGTAGTAACCTCCTGGAGGTCTGGGTTACCTGCAGTAGTAACCTCCTGGAGGTCTGGGTTACCTGCTGTAGTAACCTCCTGGAGGTCTGGGTTACCTCCTGTAGTAACCTCCTGGAGGTCTGGGTTACCTGCTGTCCACCTCCTGTAGTAACCTCCTGGAGGTCTGGGTTACCTCCTGTAGTAACCTCCTGGAGGTCTGGGTTACCTGCTGTCCACCTTTCCATCTCCTACTTCCAACCAAGATGCATGAATTGATGAGCAAACGGAAGTATTGGAGAATCGACTCTTGGTCTGAAGTATAACACAGTAACGCATTACATCTACAAAGGATTTTATTTTCTGCTTAAAAATGAAATGTGA
>NC_092156.1:76840198-76895198 GCF_045791955.1 Oncorhynchus clarkii lewisi | reverse complement strand
TGTCTCTCCTCCCCTCACCAGGTCTAGGATCGGTCTCTCCTCCCCTCACCAGGTCTAGGATCTGTCTCTCCTCCCCTCACCAGGTCTAGGATCGGTCTCTCCTCCCCTCACCAGGTCTAGGATCTGGCTCCCCTCACCTCACCAGGTCTAGGATCTGTCTCTCCTCACCTCACCAGGTCTAGGATCTGTCTCTCCTCCCCTCACCAGGTCTAGGATCTGTCTCTCCTCCCCTTACCAGGTCTAGGATCTGGCTCCCCTCACCTCACCAGGTCTAGGATCTGTCTCTCCTCACCTCACCAGGTCTAGGATCTGTCTCTCCTTCCTTTACCCGGTCTAGGATCTGGCTCCCCTCACCTCACCAGGTCTAGGATCTGTCTCCCCTCACCTCACCAGGTCTAGGATCTGTCTCCCCTCACCTCACCAGGTCTAGGATCTGTCTCCCCTCACCTCACCAGGTCTAGGATCTGTCTCTCCTCCCCTTACCAGGTCTAGGATCTGGCTCCCCTCACCTCACCAGGTCTAGGATCTGTCTCCCCTTACCTCACCAGGTCTAGGATCTGTCTCTCCTCACCTCACCAGGTCTAGGATCTGTCTCTCCTCCCCTCACCAGCTCTATGATCTGTCTCTCCTCCCCTTACCAGGTCTAGGATCTGGCTCCCCTCACCTCACCAGGTCTAGGATCTGGCTCCCTTCACCTCACCAGGTCTAGGATCTGTCTCACCTCACCAGGTCTAGGATCTGTCTCTCCTCCCCTTACCAGGTCTAGGATCTGTCTCTCCTCACCTCACCAGGTCTAGGATCTGTCTCTCCTCCCCTCACCAGGTCTAGGATCTGTCTCTCCTCCCCTTACCAGGTCTAGGATCTGGCTCCCCTCACCTCACCAGGTCTAGGATCTGGCTCTCCTCACCAGGTCTAGGATCTGTCTCTTCTCACCAGGTCTAGGATCTGTCTCCCCTCACCAGGTCTAGGATCTGTCTCTCCTCACCTCTGCAGGTCTAGGATCTGCGTCACATCCTCAGCTTTAGGGATCTTGATGGAGTTTGGCTCCCCCGAGGGGGCGGAGTCCTGGGCAGGTGCCGCCCTCTTCCTGCCTTTGCCTGCCCCTCCTTCCTTCTCATTGGCCAGAGGGGAGGGTGTGGCCTTGGGGGGGCGTCCGCGGCGAGGTTTGGGGATGGTTGACGCACCTGTGGTGAGGTCAGAGGTCACTGTGTCCTCCTGAGAGAGAGGAGAGGATGTGAAGTGTTAAAAATATACAATTAGAGAAGGAAAAAATATGAGGTTTCACAGGGTTAAATAAACTAATTTTGACGAGGTTTCACAGGGGTAAATGAACTAATACGACGAGGTTTCACAGGGTTAAATAAACTAATTTTGACGAGGTTTCACAGGGTTAAATGAACTAATATGACGAGGTTTCACAGGGTTAAATGAACTAATATGACGAGGTTTCACAGGGTTAAATGAACTAATGAGGTTTCACAGAGTTAAATGAACTAACATGACGAGGTTTCACAGGGTTAAATGAACAAACATGACGAGGTTTCACAGGGTTAAATGAACTAATATGATGAGGTTTCACAGAGTTAAATGAACTAATATGAAGTTTCACAGGGTTAAATGAACTAATATGACGAGGTTTCACAGGGTTAAATGAACTAATATGACGAGGTTTCACAGGGTTAAATGAACTAACATGATGAGGTTTCACAGAGTTAAATGAACTAACATGATGAGGTTTCACAGAGTTAAATGAACTAATATGATGAGGTTTCACAGAGTTAAATGAACTAATATGACGAGGTTTCACAGAGTTAAATGAACTAATATGAGGTTTCACAGGATTAAATGAACTAATATGACGAGGTTTCACAGGGTTAAATGAACTAATATGAAGTTTCACAGGGTTAATGAACTCTAACATGACGAGGTTTCACAGGGTTAAATGAACTAATATGACGAGGTTTCACAGGGTTAAATAAACTAATATGACGAGGTTTCACAGGGTTAAATGAACTAATATGACGAGGTTTCACAGGGTTAAATAAACTAATATGACGAGGTTTCACAGAGTTAAATGAACTAATATGACAAGGTTTCACAGGGTTAAATGAACTAATATGAGGTTTCACAGGGTTAAATAAACTAATATGAGGTTTCACAGGGTTAAATGAACTAATATGACGAGGTTTCACAGGGTTAAATAAACTAATATGAGGTTTCACAGAGTTAAATAAACTAATACGACGAGGTTACACAGGGTTAAATGAACTAATATGACGAGGTTTCACAGGGTTAAATGAACTAATATGACGAGGTTTCACAGAGTTAAATGAACTAACATGATGAGGTTTCACAGAGTTAAATGAACTAATATGACGAGGTTTCACAGGGTTAAATTAACTAATATGATGAGGTTTCACAGGGTTAATTGAACTAACATGACGAGGTGAACATAGGTGGTCTGAGGGGTCAGTTTAGGTCTGAGGGGTCAGTTTAGGTGGTCTGTGGGGTCAGTTTAGGTGGTCTGAGAGGTCAGTTTAGGTGGTCTGAGAGGTCAGTTTAGGTGGTCTGAGGGGTCAGTTTAGGTGGTCTGAGAGGTCAGTTTAGGTGGTCTGAGAGGTCCGTTTAGGTGGTCTGAGGGGGTCAGTTTAGGGGGTCTGAGGGGTCAGTTTAGGTCAGGAGGAATCAAAGACCTTTCTCTCTCACCTTCTTCCCGTCGTCCGTCTTGGTGATAACAGGGTTCTCTTCATTCTCTCTCGCCCCGCCCTCTGACGACTCCGTCACAACATCCCTACAGGACAGGAAGGGGATTGACATCAACAGGAAGTGTGAGTTTAGGCGTATGTCTATATTAATGGTGTGTGTTCAGGTGTAAAAATGTTTTATTTTATTATTATAGTGTCATGCTTCTTCTAGGAAGCCTAGCCCGCAGGAGGAGGAGGCCTAGCCCGCAGGAGGAGGAGGCCTAGCCCGCAGGAGGAGGACTAGCCCGTAGGAGGAACATGGCCTCTAGCCCGCAGACAGTACATGCCTCTCCTCTTCATCTCTCCTAAATCAGACAGTACATGCCTCTCCTCTTCATCTCTCCTAAATCAGACAGTACATGGCCTTTTCCTAAATCAGACAGTACATGCCTCTCCTCTTCATCTCTCCTCAATCAGACAGTACATGGCCTCTCCTCTTCATCTCTCCTCAATCAGACAGTACATGGCCTCTCCTCTTCATCTCTCCTAAATCAGACAGTACATGGCCTCTCCTCTTCATCTCTCCTAAATCAGACAGTACATGGCCTCTCCTCTTCATCTCTCCTAAACCAGACAGTACATGGCCTCTCCTCTTCATCTCTCCTAAATCAGACAGTACATGGCCTCTCCTCTTCATCTCTCCTAAATCAGACAGTACATGGCCTTTTCCTAAATCAGACAGTACATGCCTCTCCTCTTCATCTCTCCTAAATCAGACAGTACATGGCCTCTCCTCTTCATCTCTCCTAAATCAGACAGTACATGGCCTCTCCTCTTCATCTCTCCTAAATCAGACAGTGCATAGCGGTCTGAAGGTGTGTTACCTGGTCTTGGTAACAGGAGAGCTGGGCTGGGAGTGGGTACTGGTGTTGCTGTCTGAGCCGGTGGTCTTGTTGTAGACTCTCCTACCTGGCACTGTCAGAGTCTTATTCACTGTAGACAAGACAGGAGATGGCTTTGGCTGGGGAGATGAGGGGGGGGGGGGGGGAGAGAGGGAGGAGAGAGGGGAGAGAGGAGGGGGGAGAGAGAGAGAGAGAGGGGGAGAGAGAGAGAGAGAGAGAGGGGGGAGAGAGGGGGAGAGGGGGGGGGGAGGGGGAGAGAGGAGGGGGGGAGAGAGGGGGGAGGGGGAGAGAGGAGGGGGGGAGAGAGAGAGGGGGAGAGAGGAGGGGGGAGAGAGGAGGGGGGAGAGAGGAGGGGGGAAGAGGAGGGGGGAAGAGGAGGGGAGAGAGGAGGGGGGAGAGAGGGGGGAGAGAGAGGGGGAGAGAGAGGGGGAGAGAGAGGGGGGGGGAGAGGAGGGGGGAAGAGGAGGGGAGAGAAAAGGGGGGAGAGGAGGGGAGAGAGGAGGGGGGAGAGGAGGGGGGAGAGGAGGGGGGAGAAGAGGGGGAGAAGAGGAGGGGGGGAGGAAGAGAGGGGGAAGAGGAGGGGGGAGGAAGAGAGGGGGGAGAGGGGGAGAGGAGAGGGGGGAGAGGGGGGAGGGAGAGAGAGAGAGGGGGGAGAGGGAGAGAGGGGGGAGAGAGAGAGGAGAGAGAGATGGGGCAAAGAGAGAGAGAGAGAGAGAGAGAGAGAGAGAGACAGAGTGACAGAGAGAGAGAGGGCATAGAACATGTACATGTTATTAAGATTTAATCTAGATATTATACAGGTACATAGAACAGGTTATTAAGATATAATCTAGATATTATACAGGCACAGGTTATTAAGATATAATCTAGATATTATACAGGTACATAGAACAGGTTATTAAAGATATAATCTAGATATTATACAGGTACATAGAACAGGTTATTAAGATATAATCTAGATATTATACAGGTACATAGAACAGGTTATTAAGATATAATCTAGATATTATACAGGTACATAGAATAGGTTATTAAGATATAATCTAGATATTATACAGGTACAGGTTAATAAAATATAATCTAGATATTATACAGGTACATAGAACAGGTACAGGTTAATACAATATAATCTAGATATTATACAGGTACATAGAACAGGTTATTAAGATATAATCTAGATATTATACAGGTACATAGAACAGGTTATTAAAGATATAATCTAGATATTGAACAGGTACAGGTTATTAAAATATAATCTAGATATTATACAGGTACATAGAACAGGTACAGGTTATTAAGATATAACCTATATATTATACAGGTACATAGAACAGGTTATTAAAGATATCATCTAGATATTATACAGGTACATAGAACAGGTTATTAAGATATAATCTAGATATTATATAGGTACATAGAACAGGTACAGGTTAATAAAATATAATCTAGATATTATACAGGTACATAGAATAGGTTATTAAGATATAATCTAGATATTATACAGGTACAGGTTAATAAAATATAATCTAGATATTATACAGGTACATAGAACAGGTACAGGTTAATACAATATAATCTAGATATTATACAGGTACATAGAACAGGTTATTAAGATATAATCTAGATATTATACAGGTACATAGAACAGGTTATTAAAGATATAATCTAGATATTGAACAGGTACAGGTTATTAAAATATAATCTAGATATTATACAGGTACATAGAACAGGTACAGGTTATTAAGATATAACCTATATATTATACAGGTACATAGAACAGGTTATTAAAGATATCATCTAGATATTATACAGGTACATAGAACAGGTTATTAAAATATAATCTAGATATTATACAGGTACATAGAACAGGTTATTAAGATATAATCTAGATATTATACAAGCACATAGAATAGGTTATTAAGATATAATCTAGATATTATACAGGTACATAGAACAGGTTATTAAGATATAATCTAGATATAATACAGGTACAGGTTATTAAAGATATCATCTAGATATTATACAGGTACATAGAACAGGTTATTAAGATATAATCTAGATATTATACAGGTACAGGTTATTAAAATATAATCTAGATATTATACAGGTACATAGAACAGGTACAGGTTATTAAGATATAACCTATATATTATACAGGTACATAGAACAGGTTATTAAAGATATCATCTAGATATTATACAGGTACATAGAACAGGTTATTAAGATATAATCTAGATATTATACAGGTACATAGAACAGGTTATTAAGATATCATCTAGATATTATACAGGTACATAAAACAGGTTATTAAAGATATAATCTAGATATTATACAGGTACAGGTTATTAAGATATAATCTAGATATTATACAGGTAAAGGTTAATAAAGATATAATCTAGATATTATACAGGTACATAGAACAGGTTATTAAGATATCATCTAGATATTATACAGGTACATAGAACAGGTTATTAAGATATAATCTAGATATTATACAGGTACATAGAACAGGTTAATAAGATATAATCTAGATATTGAACAGGTACAGGTTATTAAGATATAATATAGATATTATACAGGTACATAGAACAGGTACAGGTTAATAAGATATAATCTAGATATTGAACAGGTACAGGTTGTTAAAGATTTAATCTAGATATTATACAGGTACATATAACAGGTACAGGTTAATAAGATTGAATCTAGATATTATACAGGTACAGGTTATTAAGATATAATCTAGATATTATACAGGTACATAGAACAGGTACTATAACAGGTACTATAACAGGTACTATAACAGGTATAATAACAAGTACTATACAGGTATTATAACAGGTATTAAACAGGTATTAAACAGGTATTAAACAGGTATTAAACAGGTACTATAACAAGTACTATAACAAGTACTATACAGGTATTATAACAGGTACTATAACATGTATTATAACAGGTACTATAACAGGTATTATAACAGGTACTATAACAGGTATTAAACAGGTATTAAACAGGTATTATAACAGGTACTATAACAGGTATTATAACAGGTACTATAACAGGTATTATAACAGGTACTATAACAGGTACTATATACAGGTATTATAACAGGTACTATAACAGGAACTATAACAGGTACTATAACAAGTACTATAACAAGTACTATAACAGGTACTATAACAGGTATTATAACAGACACTATAACAGGTACTATAACAGGTATTAAACAGGTATTATAACAGGTACTATAACAGGTATTAAACAGGTATTATAACAGGTATTATAACAGGTACTATAACAGGTATTATAACAGACACTATAACAGGTACTATAACAGGTATTATAACAGGTACTATAACAGGTACTATAACAGGTAAGGAGGTCCTTACCTTTCCCGTCAGCAGCACCGTTCTGGCCTCTGATGATAAATACTCTTTATCATTGATCAGGTCCTGGAGGGAGACAACTTATTAAATACTTATTAAATACTCCTTATCATTGATCAAGTCCTGGAGAGAGACAACTTATTAAATACTTATTAAATACTCCTTATCATTGATCAGGTCCTGGAGGGAGACAACTTATTAAATACTCCTTATCATTGATCAGGTCCTGCAGGGAGACAACTTATTAAATACTTATTAAATACTCCTTATCATTGATCAAGTCCTGGAGGGAGACAACTTATTAAATACTCCTTATCATTGATCAGGTCCTGGAGGGAGACAACTTATTAAATACTCCTTACCATTGATCAGGTCCTGGAGGGAGACAACTTATTAAATACTTATTAAATACTCCTTATCATTGATCAGGTCCTGGAGGGAGACAACTTATTAAATACTTATTAAATACTCCTTATCATTGATCAGGTCCTGGAGGGAGACAACTTATTAAATACTTATTAAATACTCCTTATCATTGATCAGGTCCTGCAGGGAGACAACTTATTAAATACTTATTAAATACTCCTTATCATTGATCAGGTCCTGGAGGGAGACAACTTATTAAATACTCCTTATCATTGATCAGGTCCTGGAGGGAGACAACTTATTAAATACTTATTAAATACTCCTTATCATTGATCAGGTCCTGGAGGGAGACAACTTATTAAATACTTATTAAATACTCCTTATCATTGATCAGGTCCTGGAGGGAGACAACTTATTAAATACTTATTAAATACTCCTTATCATTGATCAAGTCCTGGAGGGAGACAACTTATTAAATACTTATTAAATACTCCTTATCATTGATCAAGTCCTGGAGGGAGACAACTTATTAAATACTCCTTATCATTGATCAGGTCCTGGAGGGAGACAACTTATTAAATACTTATTAAATACTCCTTATCATTGATCAGGTCCTGGAGGGAGACAACTTATTAAATACTTATTAAATACTCCTTATCATTGATCAGGTCCTGGAGGGAGACAACTTATTAAATACTCCTTATCATTGATCAGGTCCTGGAGGGAGACACCTTATTAAATACTTATTAAATACTCCTTATCATTGATCAGGTCCTGGAGGGAGACAACTTATTAAATACTCCTTATCATTGATCAGGTCCTGGAGGGAGACACCTTATTAAATACTCCTTATCATTGATCAGGTCCTGCAGGGAGACAACTTATTAAATACTTATTAAATACTCCTTATCATTGATCAGGTCCTGGAGGGAGACAACTTATTAAATACTCCTTATCATTGATCAGGTCCTGGAGGGAGACAACTTATTAAATACTTATTAAATACTCCTTATCATTGATCAGGTCCTGGAGGGAGACAACTTATTAAATACTTATTAAATACTCCTTATCATTGATCAAGTCCTGGAGGGAGACAACTTATTAAATACTTATTAAATACTCCTTATCATTGATCAGGTCCTGGAGGGAGACAACTTATTAAATACTCCTTATCATTGATCAGGTCCTGCAGGGAGACAACTTATTAAAAACTCCTTATCATTGATCAGGTCCTGGAGGGAGACAACTTATTAAATACTCCTTATCATTGATCAGGTCCTGGAGGGAGACAACTTATTAAATACTTATTAAATACTCCTTATCATTGATCAAGTCCTGGAGGGAGACAACTTATTAAATACTTATTAAATACTCCTTATCATTGATCAGGTCCTGGAAGGAGACAACTTATTAAATACTCCTTATCATTGATCAGGTCCTGGAGGGAGACAACTTATTAAATACTCCTTATCATTGATCAGGTCCTGGAGGGAGACAACTTATTAAATACTTATTAAATACTCCTTATCATTGATCAAGTCCTGGAGGGAGACAACTTATTTACGCAAACTTTTGCATGACACCTTGTCGTGTGTGTGTGTGTGTGTGTGTGTATATAGTGTGTGTGTGTGTATATAGTGTGTGTGCGTGTATATAGTGTGTGTGCGTGTGCATGTGTGTGCGTGTGTGTGCGTGTGTGTATGGTGTGTGTGTGCGTGTGTGTATGGTGTGTGTGTGTGTGTGTGTATGGTGTGTGTGTGTGTGTGTGTGTGTGTGTATGGTGTGTGTATGGTGTGTGTGTGTGTGTGTGTGTGTGTGTGTGTGTGTGTGTGTGTGTGTGTGTATGGTGTGTGTGTGTGTGTGGTGTGTGCGTGTGTGTGTATGGTGTGTGTGTGTGTGTGTGTGTGTGTGTGTGTGTGTGTGTGTGTGTGTGTGTACCTTGTCAGGAGGAGTGTAGAACTTGGAGGGCAGGACGGGGTCTTTAGGAGACTCCAGATGACAGGCGGTCGACTTGTTAACGATCACGAACAAGGCCACGTCACACACGATGTACAGCTTCTGTAACCACGACAAAGCACAAAATACTGGCTGAATGGGTCTATAGTCAGTTAACATACTGGCTGAATGGGTCTATAGTCAGTTAACATACTGGCTGAATGGGTCTATAGTCAGTTAACATACTGGCTGAATGGGTCTATAGTCAGTGAACATACTGGCTGAATGGGTCTCTAGTCAGTTAACATACTGGCTGAATGGGTCTATAGTCAGTTAACATACTGGCTGAATGGGTCTATAGTCAGTTAACATACTGGCTGAATGGGTCTATAGTCAGTTAACATACTGGCTGAATGGGTCTATAGTCAGTTAACATACTGGCTGAATGGGTCTATAGTCAGTGAACATACTGGCTGAATGGGTCTCTAGTCAGTTAACATACTGGCTGAATGGGTCTATAGTCAGTTAACATACTGGCTGAATGGGTCTATAGTCAGTTAACATACTGGCTGAATGGGTCTCTAGTCAGTTAACATACTGGCTGAATGGGTCTATAGTCAGTTAACATACTGGCTGAATGGGTCTATAGTCAGTTAACATACTGGCTGAATGGGTCTATAGTCAGTTAACATACTGGCTGAATGGGTCTATAGTCAGTTAACATACTGGCTGAATGGGTCTATAGTCAGTTAACATACTGGCTGAATGGGTCTCTAGTCAGTTAACATACTGGCTGAATGGGTCTATAGTCAGTTAACATACTGGCTGAATGGGTCTATAGTCAGTTAACATACTGGCTGAATGGGTCTATAGTCAGTTAACATACTGGCTGAATGGGGGGTCTATAGTCAGTTAACATACTGGCTGAATGGGGGGTCTATAGTCAGTTAACATACTGGCTGAATGGGGGGTCTATAGTCAGTTAACATACTGGCTGAATGGGTCTATAGTCAGTTAACATACTGGCTGAATGGGTCTATAGTCAGTTAACATACTGGCTGAATGGGTCTATAGTCAGTTAACATACTGGCTGAATGGGTCTATAGTCAGTTAACATACTGGCTGAATGGGTCTATAGTCAGTTAACATACTGGCTGAATGGGTCTATAGTCAGTTAACATACTGGCTGAATGGGTCTATAGTCAGTTAACATACTGGCTGAATGGGTCTATAGTCAGTTAACATACTGGCTGAATGGGTCTATAGTCAGTTAACATACTGGCTGAATGGGTCTATAGTCAGTTAACATACTGGCTGAATGGGTCTATAGTCAGTTAACATACTGGCTGAATGGGTCTATAGTCAGTTAACATACTGGCTGAATGGGTCTATAGTCAGTTAACATACTGGCTGAATGGGTCTATAGTCAGTTAACATACTGGCTGAATGGGTCTCTAGTCAGTTAACATACTGGCTGAATGGGTCTATAGTCAGTTAACATACTGGCTGAATGGGTCTCTAGTCAGTTAACATACTGGCTGAATGGGTCTATAGTCAGTTAACATACTGGCTGAATGGGTCTATAGTCAGTTAACATACTGGCTGAATGGGTCTATAGTCAGTTAACATACTGGCTGAATGGGGGGTCTATAGTCAGTTAACATACTGGCTGAATGGGTCTCTAGTCAGTTAACATACTGGCTGAATGGGTCTATAGTCAGTTAACATACTGGCTGAATGGGTCTATAGTCAGTTAACATACTGGCTGAATGGGTCTACAGTCAGTTAACATACTGGCTGAATGGGTCTATAGTCAGTTAACATACTGGCTGAATGGGTCTATAGTCAGTTAACATACTGGCTGAATGGGTCTATAGTCAGTTAACATACTGGCTGAATGGGTCTATAGTCAGTTAACATACTGGCTGAATGGGTCTATAGTCAGTTAACATACTGGCTGAATGGGTCTATAGTCAGTTAACATACTGGCTGAATGGGTCTCTAGTCAGTTAACATACTGGCTGAATGGGTCTCTAGTCAGTTAACATACTGGCTGAATGGGTCTATAGTCAGTTAACATACTGGCTGAATGGGTCTATAGTCAGTTAACATACTGGCTGAATGGGTCTATAGTCAGTTAACATACTGGCTGAATGGGTCTATAGTCAGTTAACATACTGGCTGAATGGGTCTATAGTCAGTTAACATACTGGCTGAATGGGTCTATAGTCAGTTAACATACTGGCTGAATGGGTCTATAGTCAGTTAACATACTGGCTGAATGGGTCTATAGTCAGTTAACATACTGGCTGAATGGGTCTATAGTCAGTTAACATACTGGCTGAATGGGTCTATAGTCAGTTAACATACTGGCTGAATGGGTCTATAGTCAGTTAACATACTGGCTGAATGGGTCTCTAGTCAGTTAACATACTGGCTGAATGGGTCTATAGTCAGTTAACATACTGGCTGAATGGGTCTATAGTCAGTTAACATACTGGCTGAATGGGTCTCTAGTCAGTTAACATACTGGCTGAATGGGTCTATAGTCAGTTAACATACTGCCTGAATGGGTCTATAGTCAGTTAACATACTGGCTGAATGGGTCTCTAGTCAGTTAACATACTGGCTGAATGGGTCTATAGTCAGTTAACATACTGGCTGAATGGGTCTATAGTCAGTTAACATACTGGCTGAATGGGTCTATAGTCAGTTAACATACTGGCTGAATGGGTCTATAGTTAACATACTGGCTGAATGGGTCTATAGTCAGTTAACATACTGGCTGAATGGGTCTATAGTCAGTTAACATACTGGCTGAATGGGTCTATAGTCAGTTAACATACTGGCTGAATGGGTCTATAGTCAGTTAACATACTGGCTGAATGGGTCTATAGTCAGTTAACATACTGCCTGAATGGGTCTATAGTCAGTTAACATACTGGCTGAGTGGGTCTATAGTCAGTTAACATACTGGCTGAATGGGTCTATAGTCAGTTAACATACTGGCTGAATGGGTCTATAGTCAGTTAACATACTGGCTGAATGGGTCTATAGTCAGTTAACATACTGGCTGAATGGGTCTATAGTCAGTTAACATACTGGCTGAATGGGTCTATAGTCAGTTAACATACTGGCTGAATGGGTCTCTAGTCAGTTAACATACTGGCTGAATGGGTCTATAGTCAGTTAACATACTGGCTGAATGGGTCTATAGTCAGTTAACATACTGGCTGAATGGGTCTATAGTCAGTTAACATACTGGCTGAATGGGTCTATAGTCAGTTAACATACTGGCTGAATGGGTCTATAGTCAGTTAACATACTGGCTGAATGGGTCCATAGTCAGTTAACATACTGGCTGAGTGGGTCTATAGTCAGTTAACATACTGGCTGAATGGGTCTATAGTCAGTTAACATACTGGCTGAATGGGTCTATAGTCAGTTAACATACTGGCTGAATGGGTCTATAGTCAGTTAACATACTGGCTGAATGGGTCTATAGTCAGTTAACATACTGGCTGAATGGGTCTATAGTCAACATACTGGCTGAATGGGTCTATAGTCAGTTAACATACTGGCTGAATGGGTCTATAGTCAGTTAACATACTGGCTGAATGGGTCTATAGTCAGTTAACATACTGGCTGAATGGGTCTATAGTCAACATACTGGCTGAATGGGTCTATAGTCAGTTAACATACTGGCTGAATGGGTCTCTAGTCAGTTAACATACTGGCTGAATGGGTCTATAGTCAGTTAACATACTGGCTGAATGGGTCTATAGTCAGTTAACATACTGGCTGAATGGGTCTCTAGTCAGTTAACATACTGGCTGAATGGGTCTATAGTCAGTTAACATACTGGCTGAATGGGTCTATAGTCAGTTAACATACTGGCTGAATGGGTCTCTAGTCAGTTAACATACTGGCTGAATGGGTCTATAGTCAGTTAACATACTGGCTGAATGGGTCTATAGTCAGTTAACATACTGGCTGAATGGGTCTCTAGTCAGTTAACATACTGGCTGAATGGGTCTCTAGTCAGTTAACATACTGGCTGAATGGGTCTCTAGTCAGTTAACATACTGGCTGAATGGGTCTATAGTCAGTTAACATACTGGCTGAATGGGTCTATAGTCAGTTAACATACTGGCTGAATGGGTCTATAGTCAGTTAACATACTGGCTGAATGGGTCTATAGTCAGTTAACATACTGGCTGAATGGGTCTATAGTCAGTTAACATACTGGCTGAATGGGTCTATAGTCAGTTAACATACTGGCTGAGTGGGTCTATAGTCAGTTAACATACTGGCTGAATGGGTCTATAGTCAGTTAACATACTGGCTGAATGGGTCTATAGTCAGTTAACATACTGGCTGAATGGGTCTATAGTCAGTTAACATACTGGCTGAATGGGTCTATAGTCAGTTAACATACTGGCTGAATGGGTCTATAGTCAGTTAACATACTGGCTGAATGGGTCTATAGTCAGTTAACATACTGGCTGAATGGGTCTATAGTCAGTTAACATACTGGCTGAATGGGTCTATAGTCAGTTAACATACTGGCTGAATGGGTCTATAGTCAGTTAACATACTGGCTGAATGGGTCTATAGTCAGTTAACATACTGGCTGAATGGGTCTATAGTCAGTTAACATACTGGCTGAATGGGTCTCTAGTCAGTTAACATACTGGCTGAATGTGTCTCTAGTCAGTTAACATACTGGCTGAATGGGTCTATAGTCAGTTAACATACTGGCTGAATGGGTCTATAGTCAGTTAACATACTGGCTGAATGGGTCTCTAGTCAGTTAACATACTGGCTGAATGGGTCTATAGTCAGTTAACATACTGGCTGAATGGGTCTATAGTTAACATACTGGCTGAATGGGTCTATAGTCAGTTAACATACTGGCTGAATGGGTCTATAGTCAGTTAACATACTGGCTGAATGGGTCTATAGTCAGTTAACATACTGGCTGAATGGGTCTATAGTCAGTTAACATACTGGCTGAGTGGGTCTATAGTCAGTTAACATACTGGCCGAATGGGTCTATAGTCAGTTAACATACTGGCTGAATGGGTCTCTAGTCAGTTAACATACTGGCTGAATGGGTCTATAGTCAGTTAACATACTGGCTGAATGGGTCTCTAGTCAGTTAACATACTGGCTGAATGGGTCTATAGTCAGTTAACATACTGGCCGAATGGGTCTATAGTCAGTTAACATACTGGCCGAATGGGTCTATAGTCAGTTAACATACTGGCTGAATGGGTCTATAGTCAGTTAACATACTGGCTGAATGGGTCTATAGTCAGTTAACATACTGGCTGAATGGGTCTATAGTCAACATACTGGCTGAATGGGTCTATAGTCAGTTAACCTACTGGCTGAATGGGTCTCTAGTCAGTTAACATACTGGCTGAATGGGTCTATAGTCAGTTAACATACTGGCTGAATGGGTCTATAGTCAGTTAACATACTGGCTGAATGGGTCTATAGTCAGTTAACATACTGGCTGAATGGGTCTGTAGTCAGTTAACATACTGGCTGAATGGGTCTATAGTCAGTTAACATACTGGCTGAATGGGTCTATAGTCAGTTAACATACTGGCTGAATGGGTCTCTAGTCAGTTAACATACTGGCTGAATGGGTCTATAGTCAACATACTGGCTGAATGGGTCTATAGTTAACATACTGGCTGAATGGGTCTATAGTCAGTTAACCTACTGGCTGAATGGGTCTATAGTCAGTTAACATACTGGCTGAATGGGTCTATAGTCAGTTAACATACTGGCTGAATGGGTCTCTAGTCAGTTAACATACTGGCTGAATGGGTCTATAGTTAACATACTGGCTGAATGGGTCTATAGTCAGTTAACCTACTGGCTGAATGGGTCTATAGTCAGTTAACATACTGGCTGAATGGGTCTCTAGTCAGTTAACATACTGGCTGAATGGGTCTATAGTCAGTTAACATACTGGCTGAATGGGTCTATAGTCCGTTAACATACTGGCTGAATGGGTCTATAGTCAGTTAACATACTGGCTGAATGGGTCTATAGTCCGTTAACATACTGGCTGAATGGGTCTATAGTCCGTTAACCTCCATAACATAACATCAACTCCAGGTGTGTGTGTGTGTGTACCTCGTTAGCCTTCGGATCGTCAGGACACTGTGTGTGTGTGTGTGTGTGTGTGTGTGTGTGTGTGTGTGTGTACCTCGTTAGCCTTCGGGTCATCAGGACACTGTGTGTGTGTGTGTGTGTGTGTGTGTGTGTGTACCTCGTTAGCCTTCGGGTCATCAGGACACTGTGCGTCTTTGGTCTGCTTGATGTTCTCCACCATTTTCCTCAGGAAGGCGTGACTGTTGTTCTCATTCTGCACCATCAACACCTCTAGCATGAACCACAGGCACCTACACACACACACACACACACACACACACACACACACATCAGAAATACTCAAGCTGTCTGTGTTCGTGTGTGTAAGTCTGATATAGGAGAGATGAAGAGGAGAGGCCGTGTACTGTCTGATTGAGGAGAGATGAAGAAGAGAGGCCATGTACTGTCTGATTTAGGAGAGATGAAGAGGAGAGGCCATGTACTGTCTGATTTAGGAGAGACCATGTACTGTCTGATTGAGGAGAGATGAAGAGGAGAGGCCGTGTACTGTCTGATTTAGGAGAGATGAAGAAGAGAGGCCATGTACTGTCTGATTGAGGAGAGATGAAGAGGAGAGGCCATGTACTGTCTGATTTAGGAGAGACCATGTACTGTCTGATTGAGGAGAGATGAAGAGGAGAGGCCGTGTACTGTCTGATTTAGGAGAGATGAAGAGGAGAGGCATGTACTGTCTGATTTAGGAGAGATGAAGAGGAGAGGCCATGTACTGTCTGATTTAGGAGATGAAGAGGAGAGGCCATGTACTGTCTGGTTTAGGAGAGATGAAGAGGAGAGGCCGTGTACTGTCTGATTGAGGAGAGATGAAGAGGAGAGGCCATGTACTGTCTGGTTTAGGAGAGATGAAGAGGAGAGGCCATGTACTGTCTGGTTTAGGAGAGATGAAGAGGAGAGGCCATGTACTGTCTGGTTTAGGAGAGATGAAGAGGAGAGGCCATGTACTGTCTGATTTAGGAGAGATGAAGAGGAGAGGCATGTACTGTCTGATTGAGGAGAGATGAAGAGGAGAGGCCATGTACTGTCTGGTTTAGGAGAGATGAAGAGGAGAGGCCATGTACTGTCTGATTTAGGAGAGATGAAGAGGAGAGGCATGTACTGTCTGATTGAGGAGAGATGAAGAGGAGAGGCCATGTACTGTCTGATTTAGGAGAGATGAAGAGGAGAGGCCATGTACTGTCTGATTGAGGAGAGATGAAGAAGAGAGGCCGTGTACTGTCTGATTTAGGAGAGATGAAGAGGAGGCGCCATGTACTGTCTGATTTAGGAGATGAAGAGGAGAGGCCATGTACTGTCTGGTTTAGGAGAGATGAAGAGGAGAGGCCATGTACTGTCTGGTTTAGGAGAGATGAAGAGGAGAGGTGATGTTTGTTCGCGTGTGTGTGTGTGTGTGTGTGTGTGTGTACACACTCACTCCTTGAGGTCTCGGAGCTGTTCAAAGTCCTGTGGCTTGGTGAAGTCTGGGTCATGAGCCAACAGGTGGATCATATAAGGAACCACATACTCTGGTAGGAGAGACATCATCTTATCTATAGAAGGAGAAGAGGAGAGGGGGAGAGGAGGAGAGGAGAGGGAGAGAGGAGAGGAGGGGAGAGAGGGAGGAGGAGAGGGGAGAGAGGAGGAGAGGGGGAGAGGAGGAGAGGGGGAGAGAGGGAGAGGAGGAGAGGGGAGAGGAGGAGAGAGGAGACGAGGGAGGGGAGGAGAGAGGAGACGAGGGAGGGGAGGAGAGAGGAGACGAGGGAGGAGAAGGAGAGCGGAGGAGAGGGGGAGAGAAGAGGGGGAGAGGAGAGAGGAGGAGAGAGGAGGGTGAAGGAGAAAGGGGAGAGGGGAGGAGGGTGAAGGAGAGAGGGGAGGAGGGTGAAGGAGAGAGGGGAGAGGGGAGGAGGGAGAAGGAGAAAGGAGGGGAGGAGGAAGAAGGAGAGAGGAGGGGAGGAGGGAGAAGGAGGAGAGGATGGGAGGAGGGAGAAGGAGGAGAGGAGGGGAGGAGGGAGGAGGAGAGGAGGGGAGGAGGGAGAAGGAAGAGAGGAGGGGAGGAGGGAGAAGGAGGAGAAAGGAGGAGAGGGGTGTAGGGAGAAGGGCCGGGGAGAGGGGAGGAGGGAGAAGGAGGGGAGAGGAGAGTGGAGGAGGGAGAAGGAGAAAGGAGGGGAGGAGGGAGAAGGAGAGAGGAGTGGAGGAGGGAGAGGGAGGAGAGGAGGGAGAGGGAGGAGAGGAGGGGAGGAGGGAGAAGGAGCGAGGAGGGAGAGGGAGGAGAGGGGGAGAGAGGGGAAAGGAGGAGAAGAGAGGGGGGAGGAGGGACTTAGTAAGATTTCTGTCCTGATGTATTAACAGTGGGGTTGAGTCGTGTCCTGATGTATTAACAGTGGGGTTGAGTCGTGTCCTGATGTATTAACAGTGGGGTTGAGTCGTGTCCTGATGTATTAACAGTGGGGTTGAGTCGTGTCCTGATGTATTAACAGTGGGGTTGAGTCGTGTCCTGATGCATTAACAGTGGGTTTGAGTCGTGTCCTGATGTATTAACAGTGGGGTTGAGTCGTGTCCTGATGTATTAACAGTGGGTTTGAGTCGTGTCCTGATGTATTAACAGTGGGGTTGAGTCGTGTCCTGATGTATTAACAGTGGGGTTGAGTCGTGTCCTGATGTATTAACAGTGGGGTTGAGTCGTGTCCTGATGTATTAACAGTGGGGTTGAGTCGTGTCCTGATGTATTAACAGTGGGGTTGAGTCGTGTCCTGATGTATTAACAGTGGGGTTGAGTCGTGTCCTGATGTATTAACAGTGGGGTTGAGTCGTGTCCTGATGTATTAACAGTGGGGTTGAGTCGTGTCCTGATGTATTAACAGTGGGGTTGAGTCGTGTCCTGATGTATTAACAGTGGGGTTGAGTCGTGTCCTGATGTATTAACAGTGTGGTTGAGTCGTGTCCTGATGCATTAACAGTGGGGTTGAGTCGTGTCCTGATGTATTAACAGTGGGGTTGAGTCGTGGGGTTGAGTCGTGTCCTGATGTATTAACAGTGGGGTTGAGTCGTGTCCTGATGTATTAACAGTGGGGTTGAGTCGTGTCCTGATGTATTAACAGTGGGGTTGAGTCGTGTCCTGATGTATTAACAGTGGGGTTGAGTCGTGTCCTGATGTATTAACAGTGGGGTTGAGTCGTGTCCTGATGTATTAACAGTGTGGTTGAGTCGTGTCCTGATGCATTAACAGTGGGGTTGAGTCGTGTCCTGATGTATTAACAGTGGGGTTGAGTCGTGGGGTTGAGTCGTGTCCTGATGTATTAACAGTGGGGTTGAGTCGTGGGGTTGAGTCGTGTCCTGATGTATTAACAGTGTGGTTGAGTCGTGTCCTGATGTATTAACAGTGGGGTAGAGTCGTGTCCTGATGTATTAACAGTGGGGTTGAGTCGTGTCCTGATGTATTAACAGTGGGGTTGAGTCGTGTCCTGATGTATTAACAGTGGGGTTGAGTCGTGTCCTGATGTGTTAACAGTGGGGTTGAGTCGTGTCCTGATGTATTAACAGTGGGGTTGAGTCGTGTCCTGATGTATTAACAGTGGGGTTGAGTCGTGTCCTGATGTATTAACAGTGGGGTTGAGTCGTGTCCTGGTGATCACCAGTTGTTACGGTCCGGTTCACTAACCGTGGGTCAGGGGATTGTTGTTACGGTCCGGTTCACTAACCGTGGGCCAGGGGGTTGTTGTTACGGTCCGGTTCACTAACCATGGGCCAGGGGGTTGTTGTTACGGTCCGGTTCACTAACCGTGGGTCAGGGGGTTGTTGTTACGGTCCGGTTCACTAACCGTGGGCCAGGGGGTTGTTGTTACAGTCCGGTTCACTAACCGTGGGTCAGGGGGTTGTTGTTACGGTCCGGTTCACTAACCGTGGGTCAGGGGGTTGTTGTTACAGTCCGGTCCACTAACCGTGGGTCAGGGGGTTGTTGTTACGGTCCACTAACCGTGGGTCAGGGGGTTGTTGTTACGGTCCGGTTCACTAACCATGGGTCAGGGGGTTGTTGTTACGGTCCACTAACCGTGGGTCAGAGGGTTGTTGTTACGGTCCGGTTCACTAACCGTGGGCCAGGGGGTTGTTGTTACGGTCCACTAACCGTGGGTCAGGGGGTTGTTGTTACAGTCCGGTTCACTAACCGTGGGTCAGGGGGTTGTTGTTACGGTCCACTAACCGTGGGTCAGGGGGTTGTTGTTACGGTTCACTAACCGTGGGCCAGAGGGTTGTTGTTACGGTTCACTAACCGTGGGTCAGGGGGTTGTTGTTACAGTCCGGTCCACTAACCGTGGGTCAGGGGGTTGTTGTTACGGTCCACTAACCGTGGGCCAGGGGGTTGTTGTTACGGTCCACTAACCGTGGGTCAGGGGGTTGTTGTTACGGTCCACTAACCGTGGGTCAGAGGGTTGTTGTTACGGTTCACTAACCGTGGGCCAGGGGGTTGTTGTTACGGTTCACTAACCGTGGGCCAGGGGGTTGTTGTTACGGTCCGGTTCACTAACCGTGGGCCAGGGGGTTGTTGTTACGGTCCGGTTCACTAACCGTGGGCCAGGGGGTTGTTGTTACGGTCCGGTCCACTAACCGTGGGTCAGGGGGTTGTTGTTACGGTCCACTAACCGTGGGTCAGAGGGTTGTTGTTACGGTCCACTAACCGTGGGTCAGAGGGTTGTTGTTACGGTCCGGTTCACTAACCGTGGGTCAGGGGGTTGTTGTTACGGTCCACTAACCGTGGGTCAGAGGGTTGTTGTTACGGTCCACTAACCGTGGGTCAGAGGGTTGTTGTTACGGTCCGGTTCACTAACCGTGGGTCAGGGGGTTGTTGTTACGGTCCGGTCCACTAACCGTGGGTCAGGGGGTTGTTGTTACGGTCCACTAACCGTGGGTCAGAGGGTTGTTGTTACGGTCCGGTTCACTAACCGTGGGTCAGGGGGTTGTTGTTACGGTCCGGTTCACTAACCGTGGGTCAGAGGGTTGTTGTTACGGTCCACTAACCGTGGGTCAGGGGGTTGTTGTTACGGTCCGGTTCACTAACCGTGGGTCAGAGGGTTGTTGTTACGGTCCGGTTCACTAACCGTGGGTCAGAGGGTTGTTGTTACGGTCCGGTTCACTAACCGTGGGTCAGGGGGTTGTTGTTACGGTCCGGTTCACTAACCGTGGGTCAGAGGGTTGTTGTTACGGTCCACTAACCGTGGGTCAGGGGGTTGTTGTTACGGTCCGGTTCACTAACCGTGGGTCAGGGGATTGTTGTTACGGTCCGGTTCACTAACCGTGGGTCAGGGGATTGTTGTTACGGTCCGGTTCACTAACCGTGGGTCAGGGGGTTGTTGTTACGGTCCGGTTCACTAACCGTGGGTCAGAGGGTTGTTGTTACGGTCCGGTTCACTAACCGTGGGTCAGGGGATTGTTGTTACGGTCCGGTTCACTAACCGTGGGTCAGAGGGTTGTTGTTACGGTCCGGTTCACTAACCGTGGGTCAGGGGGTTGTTGTTACGGCCCGGTTCACTAACCGTGGGTCAGGGGCTTATTGTTACGGTCCGGTTCACTAACCGTGGGCCAGGGGGTTGTTGTTACGGCCCGGTTCACTAACCGTGGGTCAGGGGGTTGTTGTTACGGTCCGGTTCACTAACCGTGGGCCAGGGGGTTGTTGTTACGGTCCGGTTCACTAACCGTGGGTCAGGGGGTTGTTGTTACGGCCCGGTTCACTAACCGTGGGCCAGGGGCTTATTGTTACGGTCCGGTTCACTAACCGTGGGCCAGGGGGTTGTTGTTACGGTCCGGTTCACTAACCGTGGGCCAGGGGGTTGTTGTTACGGTCCGGTCCACTAACCGTGGGTCAGGGGGTTGTTGTTACAGTCCGGTCCACTAACCGTGGGTCAGGGGGTTGTTGTTACAGTCCGGTCCACTAACCGTGGGCCAGGGGGTTGTTGTTACGGTCCGGTTCACTAACCGTGGGCCAGGGGGTTGTTGTTACAGTCCGGTTCACTAACCGTGGGCCAGGGGGTTGTTGTTACAGTCCGGTCCACTAACCGTGGGCCAGGGGGTTGTTGTTACGGTCCGGTTCACTAACCGTGGGGCAGGGGGTTGTTGTTACAGTCCGGTTCACTAACCGTGGGCCAGGGGGTTGTTGTTACGGTCCGGTTCACTAACCGTGGGCCAGGGGGTTGTTGTTACGGTCCGGTTCACTAACCGTGGGTCAGGGGGTTGTTGTTACAGTCCGGTCCACTAACCGTGGGCCAGGGGGTTATTGTTACGGTCCGGTTCACTAACCGTGGGCCAGGGGGTTGTTGTTACGGTCCGGTTCACTAACCGTGGGCCAGGGGGTTGTTGTTACGGTCCGGTTCACTAACCGTGGGCCAGGGGCTTATTGTTACGGTCCGGTTCACTAACCGTGGGCCAGGGGGTTGTTGTTACGGCCCGGTTCACTAACCGTGGGCCAGGGGGTTGTTGTTACGGTCCGGTTCACTAACCGGGGGTTGTTGTTACGGTCCGGTTCACTAACCGTGGGCCAGGGGGTTGTTGTTACGGCCCGGTTCACTAACCGTGGGTCAGGGGGTTGTTGTTACGATCCACTAACCGTGGGTCAGGGGGTTGTTGTTACGGTCCGGTTCACTAACTGTGGGCCAGGGGCTTATTGTTACGGTCCGGTTCACTAACCGTGGGCCAGGGGGTTGTTGTTACGGTCCGGTTCACTACCCGTGGGCCAGGGGGTTGTTGTTACGGTCCGGTTCACTAACCGTGGGCCAGGGGGTTGTTGTTACGGTCCGGTTCACTAACCGTGGGTCAGGGGGTTGTTGTTACGGTCCGGTTCACTAACCGTGGGCCAGGGGGTTGTTGTTACGGTCCGGTTCACTAACCGTGGGCCAGGGGGTTGTTGTTACGGTCCGGTTCACTAACCGTGGGTCAGGGGGTTGTTGTTACGGTTCACTAACCGTGGGCCAGGGGGTTGTTGTTACGGTCCGGTTCACTAACCGTGGGCCAGGGGGTTGTTGTTACGGTTCACTAACCGTGGGCCAGGGGGTTGTTGTTACGGTCCGGTTCACTAACCGTGGGCCAGGGGGTTGTTGTTACGGTCCGGTTCACTAACCGTGGGCCAGGGGGTTGTTGTTACGGTCCGGTTCACTAACCGTGGGTCAGGGGGTTGTTGTTACGGTCCGGTTCACTAACCGTGGGCCAGGGGGTTGTTGTTACGGTCCGGTTCACTAACCGTGGGCCAGGGGGTTGTTGTTACGGTCCGGTTCACTAACCGTGGGCCAGGGGGTTGTTGTTACGGTCCGGTTCACTAACCGTGGGTCAGGGGATTGTTGTTACGGTCCGGTTCACTAACCGTGGGTCAGGGGGTTGTTGTTACGGTCCGGTTCACTAACCGTGGGTCAGAGGGTTGTTGTTTCGGTCCGGTTCACTAACCGTGGGTCAGGGGATTGTTGTTACGGTCCGGTTCACTAACCGTGGGTCAGAGGGTTGTTGTTACGGTCCGGTTCACTAACCGTGGGTCAGGGGGTTGTTGTTACGGCCCGGTTCACTAACCGTGGGTCAGGGGCTTATTGTTTCGGTCCGGTTCACTAACCGTGGGCCAGGGGGTTGTTGTTACGGCCCGGTTCACTAACCGTGGGTCAGGGGGTTGTTGTTACGGTCCGGTTCACTAACCGTGGGCCAGGGGGTTGTTGTTACGGTCCGGTTCACTAACCGTGGGTCAGGGGGTTGTTGTTACGGCCCGGTTCACTAACCGTGGGCCAGGGGCTTATTGTTACGGTCCGGTTCACTAACCGTGGGCCAGGGGGTTGTTGTTACGGTCCGGTTCACTAACCGTGGGCCAGGGGGTTGTTGTTACGGTCCGGTCCACTAACCGTGGGTCAGGGGGTTGTTGTTACAGTCCGGTCCACTAACCGTGGGTCAGGGGGTTGTTGTTACAGTCCGGTCCACTAACCGTGGGCCAGGGGGTTGTTGTTACGGTCCGGTTCACTAACCGTGGGCCAGGGGGTTGTTGTTACAGTCCGGTTCACTAACCGTGGGCCAGGGGGTTGTTGTTACAGTCCGGTCCACTAACCGTGGGCCAGGGGGTTGTTGTTACGGTCCGGTTCACTAACCGTGGGTCAGGGGGTTGTTGTTACAGTCCGGTTCACTAACCGTGGGCCAGGGGGTTGTTGTTACGGTCCGGTTCACTAACCGTGGGCCAGGGGGTTGTTGTTACGGTCCGGTTCACTAACCGTGGGTCAGGGGGTTGTTGTTACAGTCCGGTCCACTAACCGTGGGCCAGGGGGTTATTGTTACGGTCCGGTTCACTAACCGTGGGCCAGGGGGTTGTTGTTACGGTCCGGTTCACTAACCGTGGGCCAGGGGGTTGTTGTTACGGTCCGGTTCACTAACCGTGGGCCAGGGGCTTATTGTTACGGTCCGGTTCACTAACCGTGGGCCAGGGGGTTGTTGTTACGGCCCGGTTCACTAACCGTGGGCCAGGGGGTTGTTGTTACGGTCCGGTTCACTAACCGTGGGCCAGGGGGTTGTTGTTACGGTCCGGTTCACTAACCGTGGGCCAGGGGGTTGTTGTTACGGCCCGGTTCACTAACCGTGGGTCAGGGGGTTGTTGTTACGATCCGGTTCACTAACCGTGGGTCAGGGGGTTGTTGTTACGGTCCGGTTCACTAACTGTGGGCCAGGGGCTTATTGTTACGGTCCGGTTCACTAACCGTGGGCCAGGGGGTTGTTGTTACGGTCCGGTTCACTAACCGTGGGCCAGGGGGTTGTTGTTACGGTCCGGTTCACTAACCGTGGGCCAGGGGGTTGTTGTTACGGTCCGGTTCACTAACCGTGGGTCAGGGGGTTGTTGTTACGGTCCGGTTCACTAACCGTGGGCCAGGGGGTTGTTGTTACGGTCCGGTTCACTAACCGTGGGCCAGGGGGTTGTTGTTACGGTCCGGTTCACTAACCGTGGGTCAGGGGGTTGTTGTTACGGTTCACTAACCGTGGGCCAGGGGGTTGTTGTTACGGTCCGGTTCACTAACCGTGGGCCAGGGGGTTGTTGTTACGGTTCACTAACCGTGGGCCAGGGGGTTGTTGTTACGGTTCACTAACCGTGGGCCAGGGGGTTGTTGTTACGGTCCGGTTCACTAACCGTGGGCCAGGGGGTTGTTGTTACGGTCCGGTTCACTAACCGTGGGTCAGGGGGTTGTTGTTACGGTCCGGTTCACTAACCGTGGGCCAGGGGGTTGTTGTTACGGTCCGGTTCACTAACCGTGGGCCAGGGGGTTGTTGTTACGGTCCGGTTCACTAACCGTGGGCCAGGGGGTTGTTGTTACGGCCCGGTTCACTAACCGTGGGCCAGGGGGTTGTTGTTGATGAATTCCCGTCTAATACTGATGTTCTTGAGCAGACACTGTCTGGCGTGGGCCCTCCTCTCCTTGACCGGGTCTTTGGCACACAGCGAGAAGACGGCCAGGTACTCTAACGGGAGGAGCAGCTTGACCAGAGCCAGGTGTAACTTCTGGGCAAAGATCTGACGCACCTGGTAACACTCATCCTGCAGGAGACCACAGAACACTTCAACAACAAGGACAGAACACTTCAAGGACAGAACACTGCAACAACAAGGACAGAACACTTCAAGGACAGAACACTTCAACAACAAGGACAGAACACTTCAACAACAAGGACAGAACACTTCAACAACAAGGACAGAACACTTCAACAACAAGGACAGAACACTTCAACGACAGAACACTGCAACAACAAGGACAGAACACTGCAACAACAAGGACAGAACACTGCAACAACAAGGACAGAACACTTCAACAACAAGGACAGAACACTGCAACAACAAGGACAGAACACTGCAACAACAAGGACAGAACACTGCAACAACAAGGACAGAACACTGCAACAACAAGGACAGAACACTTCAACAACAAGGACAGAACACTTCAAGGACAGAACACTTCAAGGACAGAACACTTCAAGGACAGAACACTTCAAGGACAGAACACTTCAAGGACAGAACACTTCAAGGACAGAACACTTCAAGGACAGAACACTTCAAGGACAGAACACTGCAACAACAAGGACAGAACACTTCAAGGACAGAACACTTCAAGGACAGACCACTTCAAGGACAGACCACTTCAGAAACGTGTCCTAAAGTCCCACCCTGACAGAAACGTGTCCTAAAGTCCCACCCTGACAGAAATGTTTCCTAAAGTCCCACCCTGACAGAAACGTTTCCTAAAGTCCCACCCTGGCAGAAACGTGTCCTAAAGTCCCACCCTGACAGAAACGTGTCCTAAAGTCCCACCCTGACAGAAACGTGTCCTAAAGTCCCACCCTGACAGAAACGTGTCCTAAAGTCCCACCCTGACAGAAACGTTTCCTAAAGTCCCACCCTGACAGAAACGTGTCCTAAAGTCCCACCCTGACAGAAACGTGTCCTAAAGTCCCACCATGACAGAAACGTTTCCTAAAGTCCCACCCTGACAGAAACGTGTCCTAAAGTCCCACCCTGACAGACAGTCTGACAGAAACGTTTCCTAAAGTCCCACCCTGACAGAAACGTTCCCTTAAAGTCCCACCCCGACACACAGTCTTACGTTGATAACCAGCCCACAGAGCTGGAACTGTTCCGGTGTGATGATGTCATGGTAAACCGGTTCCTGGGCCAGCTTCATGATGGCTCCTCCTGCTGCTAGACGCAGACGAGACATGTCTGACTTACTGCGGGAGGAAGAGGAGGAGGAAGAGATGTGAGTAATGAGCATGAATTACTATTTTGTAACCTATCCCCACCCAAAACGCAGTTAGCCTGACCGCTTAACCAACGACCTCTAATCCCTAACCTTCAACACCTGACCCAGAGGTCTCCCTCTGAGACCAGCATGGCTGACCTCTGACCTCTACATACCTGATCTTCTTCTGTTCTGTGAGGTCTCCCTCTGAGACCAGCATGGCTGACCTCTGACCTCTACATACCTGATCTTTTTCCTGTTCTGTGAGGTCTCCCTCTGAGACCAGCATGGCTGACCTCTGACCTCTACATACCTGATCTTCTTCTGTTCTGTGAGGTCTCCCTCTGAGACCAGCATGGCTGACCTCTGACCTCTACATACCTGATCTTTTTCTGTTCTGTGAGGTCTCCCTCTGAGACCAGCATGGCTGACCTCTGACCTCTACATACCTGATCTTCTTCTGTTCTGTGAGGTCTCCCTCTGAGACCAGCATGGCGGACAGCAGTCGGAGGGTGGAGTTGGCCGATTTAGACTGGTTGTTCTTCATACCGAGGAGCCAACGCACCAACAGCTTGATGGCCTGCACCTGGGGAGGAGAGACGGAGAGATCACACATTATACATCAACAGCATTCTACTCCTGGGGAGGACAGATCACACATTATACATCAACAGCATTCTACTACTGGGGAGGAGAGACGGAGAGATCACACATTATACTTCCAACAGCATTCTACTCCTGGGGAGGAGAGAAAGGGAGAGGGGGAGGACAGAGAAACGGAGAGGGGAGTGTAACTCAGTTGGTAGAGCATAATGCTTGAAATTGCCAGGGTTGTAGGTTTGAGTCCCACTGGGGACCAGTGTGGGGGGGAAAGTATTTTGTCAAATGTATGACCTCACTACTGTAAGTCACATAAAAACATCTGCTGAATGACTAAAATGTAATGTAGAGAGGCGGAGGAGAGAAGCGAGGGACAGAAAGAGAGAGGAGGAGAGCGAGGGACAGAAAGAGAGAGGAGGAGAGCGAGGGACAGAAAGAGAGAGGAGGAGAGGTACAGAAAGAGAGGAGGAGAGCGAGGGACAGAAAGAGAGAGAAGCGGAGGAGAGCGAGGGACAGAAAGAGAGAGGCGGAGGAGAGCGAGGGACAGAAAGAGAGAGGCGGAGGAGAGCGAGGGACCGAAAGAGAGATGGGGAGGAGAGCGAGGGACCGAAAGAGAGAGGGGGAGGAGAGCGAGGGACCGAAAGAGAGAGGGGGAGGCGAGCGAGAGACAGAAAGGGAGAGGCGGAGGAGAGCGATAGACAGAAAGAGGAGGAGAGCGAGGGACAGAAAGAGAGAGGAGGAGGAGAGCGAGGGACAGAAAGAGAGAGAGGCGGAGGAGAGCGAGGGACAGAAAGAGAGAGGCGGAGGAGAGCGAGAAACAGAAAGAGAGAGGAGGAGAGCGAGGGACAGAAAGAGAGGAGAGCGAGGGACAGAAAGAGAGGCGGAGGAGAGCGAGGGACAGAAAGAGAGAGGAGGAGGAGAGCGAGGGACAGAAAGAGAGAGGAGGAGAGATATGTATGTGTAGTTACCTTAGGAGAGATATGTGGAGTGTAGTTACCTCAGGAGAGATATGTATAGAGTGTAGTTACCTCAGGAGAGATATGTATAGAGTGTAGTTACCTCAGGAGAGATATGTAGAGTGTAGTTACCTCTGGAGAGATGTGTATTGAGTGTAGTTACCTCAGGAGAGATATGGATAGAGTGTAGTTACCTCAGGAGAGATATGTGGAGTGTAGTTACCTCAGGAGAGATATGTGGAGTGTAGTTACCTCAGGAGAGATATGTGGAGTGTAGTTACCTCAGGAGAGATATGTATAGAGTGTAGTTACCTCAGGAGAGATATGTATAGAGTGTAGTTACCTCAGGAGAGATATGTGGAGTGTAGTTACCTCAGGAGAGATATGTATAGAGTGTAGTTACCTCAGGAGAGATATGTATAGAGTGTAGTTACCTCAGGAGAGATATGTGGAGTGTAGTTACCTCAGGAGAGATATGGATAGAGTGTAGTTACCTCAGGAGAGATGTATAGAGTGTAGTTACAGGAGAGATGTGTATAGAGTGTAGTTACCTCAGGAGAGATATGTAGAGTGTAGTTACCTCAGGAGAGATATGTATAGAGTGTAGTTACCTCAGGAGAGATATGGATAGAGTGTAGTTACCTCAGGAAAGATATGTATAGAGTGTAGTTACCTCAGGAGAGATGTGTATAGAGTGTAGTTACCTCAGGAGAGATGTGTATAGAGTGTAGTTACCTCTGGAGAGATGTGTATAGAGTGTAGTTACCTCATGAGAGATGTGTATAGAGTGTAGTTACCCCAGGAGAGCTATGTAGAGTGTAGTTACCTCAGGAGAGATGTGTATAGAGTGTAGTTACCTCTGGAGAGATGTGTATAGAGTGTAGTTACCTCAGGAGAGATGTGTATAGAGTGTAGTTACCTCAGGAGAGATGTGTATAGAGTGTAGTTACCTCAGGAGAGATGTGTATAGTGTAGTTACCTCTGGAGAGATGTGTATAGAGTGTAGTTACCTCATGAGAGATGTGTATAGAGTGTAGTTACCCCAGGAGAGATATGTGGAGTGTAGTTACCTCAGGAGAGATATGTATAGAGTGTAGTTACCTCAGGAGAGATATGGATAGAGTGTAGTTACCTCAGGAGAGATATGTATAGAGTGTAGTTACCTCAGGAGAGATATGTATAGAGTGTAGTTACCTCAGGAGAGATATGTATAGAGTGTAGTTACCTCAGGAGAGATATGTATAGAGTGTAGTTACCTCAGGAGAGATATGTAGGGTGTAGTTACCTCAGGAGAGATATGTATAGAGTGTAGTTACCTCAGGAGAGATATGTATAGAGTGTAGTTACCTCAGGAGAGATATGTATAGAGTGTAGTTACCTCAGGAGAGATGTGTATAGAGTGTAGTTACCTCAGGAGAGATATGTATAGAGTGTAGTTACCTTAGCCAGCACCTCAGGAGAGACTTCTTCGTCAGATGTCCACAGCTTCCCATTTTTGTTTCCTACAGACTGGAGACACACTCTTTACAATCCCTGTGTGTCTTTAGGTAACCCAAGCACTAGCATCGGTGTGTAGATACATGGATTTATGTGTGTCAGTGTGTGTGTGTGTGTGTGTGTGTGTGTCTTCGCTCCCAAAACCCACCCTGTCATTCATGAGCAGGTCCTTGACGATGAAGTTGGCCACGATGGCCTTCATGGGGGAGGCAAACTGATCTGGAGCCAGTAGAGAGATATGACCCAGACTGACCAGGGGGGTTATCAACTGTTCTGGGACGTCAGCGTTCAGACTACGAGAGAGAGGCTGGGGGAGAGGAGAGAGGTGGTTAGAGAGAGAGAGGCTGGGGGAGAGGAGAGAGGTGGTTAGAGAGAGAGAGGCTGGGGGAGAGGAGAGAGGTGGTTAGAGAGAGAGAGGCTGGGGGAGAGGAGAGAGGTGGTTAGAGAGAGAGAGGCTGGGGGAGAGGAGAGAGGTGGTTAGAGAGAGAGAGGCTGGGGGAGAGGAGAGAGGGGGAGAGAGAGGCTGGGGGAGAGGAGAGAGGGTGCGAGAGCAGAACCAAGTTTTCCTCTAGGATTTTGCCGTTTCTCAGCTCCATCCAGTATCTTTTTATCCTGAACAACTCCCTAGTCCTTGCCGATACCCATACCCATACCATGATGCAGCCACCACAGAGGCTGGGGGAGAGGAGAGAGGCTGGGGGAGAGAGAGAGGCTGGGGGAGAGAGAGAGGCTGGGGGAGAGAGAGAGGCTGGGGGAGAGGAGAGAGGCTGGGGGAGAGGAGAGAGGCTGGGGGAGAGAGAGAGGCTGGGGGAGAGAGAGAGGCTGGGGGAGAGAGAGAGGCTGGGGGAGAGGAGAGAGGGGGTTTCCAACACATCACTGAGTAACTGCCTCCGTATTTTTAAGCATGGTGGTGGCTGCATCATGGCATGGGTATGCTTGTCATCAGCAAATACTGGGGAGTTTTTCAGGATGAAAATAAAGAGAACAGAGCTAAGAACAGGCAAAATCCTAGAGGACAACCTGGTTCAGTCTGCTTTTTCACCAGATACTGGGAGAGGAATTCACCTTTCAGCAGGACAATAACTTACAAAACCAATTCTACTCTGGAGTTGCTTAGCAATAAGACACTGAATGTTCCTGAGTTGCCGATGTTACAGTTTTGACCCGTTTGATCTATGGAAAGACTTAAATAGCCGTCTAGCCATGATCCCCAACATCTGGACAGAGCTTGAAGAATTATACATGGGCTAATCATTTACAATCCAGGTGTTTAAAGCTCTTAGAGACTGTTGGCCGTCTAGCCATGATCCCCAACATCTGGACAGAGCTTGAAGAATTATACATGGGCTAATCATTTACAATCCAGGTGTTTAAAAGCTCTTAGAGACTGTTGGAGCAGAATCAGAATTAGTGATTGATAAATAAGATGTTTTATTTATATAATAATTAATATGTGGGATATTTCTCATTAGGATGTTTTGGATAATACTGTTGGCAGTTATCCCTTCTTCTCTGCTCGGGTTTAGTCACTAGGGGCCCAGAGAGGGGAGAGGTCAGGCTTGTCTTCTTCTGGGAATGTGTCTAACTATTGTAGGTCTCCTCTGAGGTTGCCCTTATCTTGACCTAGTATATGACCTAGGACCTAGGAGGCTCAGTGTTGTATGTCTCCTCTGAGGTTGCCCTTATCTTGATCTAGTATATGACCTAGGACCTAGGAGGCTCATTATTGTAGGTCTCCTCTGAGGATGCCCTTATCTTGATCTAGTATATGACCTAGGACCTAAGAGGCTCAGTGTTGTATGTCTCCTCTGAGGTTGCCCTTATCTTGACCTAGTATATGACCTAGGACCTAGGAGGCTCAGTGTCTTTTCAGATCTCGTCCAGGAGGGGGTGTATTTGAGGAGTATCTAGAATTGACAATTGATGTATGCCATTGGATGAGGTAATGTTTTGGTACTATGTGGTACCAAGAACGAGATAAGAACTTCGTTTAGGAGACCAAACTGAATGATAATTTATAGCTAATGCTATCTGGCTATGGGATACTCCTCTCTCAGAGAATTCATTTATAGACACTGAATTGATCCGAGAGTCACAGGGCCATGGTGAGGCTCATATAATTAAAGATGGACTCTATTGATTGGATCGTGATTTGATCGTATCTTAACATGTATTGACTCAGGGAGGGTGAATATTTATCTAATAATCAATATATTTTCTATTGGCACTTTAGTATCACCTAACAGCAAAGCCCTACTCTATCTCTGTGTGTGTGTGTGTGTGTGTGTGTGTTACCTCAAATATCTGCGCCAGCTGGACCTCCTTGTTACAGAAGATGGCGTGGATACAGTGGACAGCCTGTTTGGCCTGGTGGGGGGTCCCACGTTTAGCTTTCTGATGAAGGACTGGGATCAGGGTCCTGGGGGGGGACAGGAGGTTAACAGACTGACTACAGGGAGGAGAGGAGGTTAACAGACTGACTACAGGGAGGAAGGAGAGGAGGTTGACAGACTGACTACAGGGAGGAAGGAGAGGAGGTTGACAGACTGACTACAGGGAGGAAGGAGAGGAGGTTAACAGACTGACTACAGGGAGGGAGGAGAGGAGGTTAACAGACTGACTACTGGGAGGGAGGAGAGGAGGTTAACAGACTGACTACAGGGAGGGAGGAGAGGAGGTTAACAGACTGACTACAGGGAGGGAGGAGAGGAGGTTAACAGACTGACTACAGGGAGGGAGGAGAGGAGGTTAACAGACTGACTACAGGGAGGGAGGAGAGGAGGTTAACAGACTGACTACAGGGAGGAAGGAGAGGAGGTTAACAGACTGACTACAGGGAGGGAGGAGAGGAGGTTAACAGACTGACTACAGGGAGGGAGGAGAGGAGGTTAACAGACTGACTACAGGGAGGAAGGAGAGGAGGTTAACAGACTGACTACAGGGAGGAAGGAGAGGAGGTTAACAGACTGACTACAGGGAGGGAGGAGAGGAGGTTAACAGACTGACTACAGTCATGGACCCTTTACCCCATGCATTAGCTATCCACCCAGCCTCTCCCTCCCTGCCTCCCCCCCCCCCCCCTCCCTCCCACCCTCCCTCTCCCCCCCCCCTCCCGGTCTCTCCCTCCCTCCCACCCTCCCGGTCTCTCCCCCCCTCCCGGTCTCTCCCGGTCTCTCCCCCCCTCCCGGTCTCTCCCTCCCCCCCCCCCCTCCCGGTCTCTCCCTCCCTCCCACCCTCCCTCTCTCCCCCCCCCCCTCCCGGTCTCTCCCTCCCTCCCACCCTCCCTCTCCCCCCCCCCCCCTCCCGGTCTCTCCCTCCCTCCCACCCTCCCGGTCTCTCCCCCCCTCCCGGTCTCTCCCTCCCTCTCTCCCCCCCCCCTCCCGGTCTCTCCCTCCCTCCCACCCTCCCGGTCTCTCCCCCCCTCCCGGTCTCTCCCTCCCTCCCACCCTCCCGGTCTCTCCCCCCCTCCCGGTCTCTCCCTCCCCCCCCCCCCTCCCGGTCTCTCCCTCCCTCCCACCCTCCCTCTCCCCCCCCCCCCCCCCTCCCGGTCTCTCCCTCCCTCCCACCCTCCCGGTCTCTCCCCCCCTCCCGGTCTCTCCCTCCCTCCCACCCTCCCGGTCTCTCCCCCCCCTCCCGGTCTCTCCCTCCCCCCCCCCCCCCCCCCCCCCCCCCTCCCGGTCTCTCCCTCCCTCCCACCCTCCCTCTCCCCCCCCCCCCCCCTCCCGGTCTCTCCCTCCCTCCCACCCTCCCGGTCTCTCCCCCCCTCCCGGTCTCTCCCTCCCTCTCTCCCCCCACCTCCCGGTCTCTCCCTCCCTCCCACCCTCCCGGTCTCTCCCCCCCTCCCGGTCTCTCCCTCCCTCTCTTACGATCGTATCTGCTGTAGCTCGGTCTCTATTTTCTGTCCCGTGTTCCTGAAGATCTGAATGGCCGCCTCAGCCACCTTGTCATCCTCCATCTTCAGACACTGAAGCAGAGACTCATACGTCTCAGCAGAGTGGAACGCTGTGGGGTGGGTGAAGGACAGAACCTGGAGGAGAGGAGGAGGAGGAGGAAAGGACGAGGAGAAGGAGGAAGACAAGGAAGAGGAGGAGAGATGAGAGGAGAGGTGGAAGACAAGGAAGAGGAGGAGAGAAGAGAGGAGAAAGACAAGCAAAAGTAATTAATCTGTCCATTCATCCACCAGTCCCTCCCCTCCTCTCCTCGTCCCCTCCATCCCTCTCCTCGTCCCCTCCCTCCCTCTCCTCCCCTCCTCCATCCCTCTCCTCGTCCCCTCTCTCCCTCTCCTCGTCCCCTCCCTCCCTCTCCTCGTCCCCTCCCTCCCTCTCCTCCTCCCCTCCCTCCCTCCCTCTCCTCCAATCCCTCCCTCCCTCTCCTCGTCCCCTCCCTCCCTCTCTCCTCATCCCTCCATCCATACCTTCAGTAGTTCCAGTCCAGAGCGGATGGCGGTGTCTGGTGTGACACCTTCCTCATCATCATCAGCCGTTCCCTCGATAGACTTATTCAGCAGCTTGACCAGAGCACTGAGCAGAGAGACATCACATATAACATTATATAACCTCTTATTCAGCAGCTAGACCAGAGCAGAGAGACATCACATATAACATGATATAACCTCTTATTCAGCAGCTAGACCAGAGCAGAGAGACATCACATATAACATTATATAACCTCTTATTCAACAGCTAGACCAGAGCAGAGAGACATCACATATAACATTATATAACCTCTTATTCAGCAGCTAGACCAGAGCAGAGAGACATCACATATAACCTCTTATTCAACAGCTAGACCAGAGCAGAGAGACATCACATATAACCTCTTATTCAACAGCTAGACCAGAGCAGAGAGACATCACATATAACCTCTTATTCAACAGCTAGACCAGAGCAGAGAGACATCACATATAACCTCTTATTCAGCAGCTAGACCAGAGCAGAGAGACATCACATATAACCTCTTATTCAACAGCTAGACCAGAGCAGAGAGATATCACATATAACATTATATAACCTCTTATTCAGCAGCTAGACCAGAGCAGAGAGACATCACATATAACCTCTTATTCAACAGCTAGACCAGAGCAGAGAGACATCACATATAACATTATATAACCTCTTATTCAGCAGCTAGACCAGAGCACTGAGCAGAGAGACATCACATATAACCTCTTATTCAACAGCTAGACCAGAGCAGAGAGACATCACATATAACATTATATAACCTCTTATTCAGCAGTTAGACCAGAGCACTGAGCAGAGAGACACCACATATAACATTATATAACCTCTTATTCAGCAGCTAGACCAGAGCAGAGAGACATCACATATAACATGATATAACCTCTTATTCAGCAGCTAGACCAGAGCAGAGAGACATCACATATAACATGATATAACCTCTTATTCAACAGCTAGACCAGAGCAGAGAGACATCACATATAACATATAACCTCTTATTCAACAGCTAGACCAGAGCAGAGAGACATCACATATAACATGATATAACCTCTTATTCAGCAGCTAGACCAGAGCAGAGAGACATCACATATAACATGATATAACCTCTTATTCAACAGCTAGACCAGAGCAGAGAGACATCACATATAACATGATATAACCTCTTATTCAACAGCTAGACCAGAGCAGAGAGACATCACATATAACATTATAGAACCTCTTATTCAGCAGCTAGACCAGAGCAGAGAGACATCACATATAACATGATATAACCTCTTATTCAACAGCTAGACCAGAGCAGAGAGACATCACATATAACATGATATAACCTCTTATTCAGCAGCTAGACCAGAGCAGAGAGACATCACATATAACATTATATAACCTCTTATTCAACAGCTAGACCAGAGCAGAGAGACATCACATATAACCTCTTATTCAGCAGCTAGACCAGAGCAGAGAGACATCACATATAACATGATATAACCTCTTATTCAGCAGCTAGACCAGAGCAGAGAGACATCACATATAACCTCTTATTCAACAGCTAGACCAGAGCAGAGAGACATCACATATAACCTCTTATTCAACAGCTAGACCAGAGCAGAGAGACATCACATATAACCTCTTATTCAACAGCTAGACCAGAGCAGAGAGACATCACATATAACCTCTTATTCAACAGCTAGACCAGAGCAGAGACATCACATATAACCTCTTATTCAACAGCTAGACCAGAGCAGAGAGACATCACATATAACCTCTTATTCAACAGCTAGACCAGAGCAGAGAGACATCACATATAACATGATATGACCTCTTATTCAGCAGCTAGACCAGAGCAGAGAGACATCACATATAACATGATATAACCTCTTATTCAGCAGCTAGACCAGAGCAGAGAGACATCACATATAACATTATAGAACCTCTTATTCAGCAGCTAGACCAGAGCAGAGAGACATCACATATAACCTCTTATTCAACAGCTAGACCAGAGCAGAGAGACATCACATATAACATGATATAACCTCTTATTCAGCAGCTAGACCAGAGCAGAGAGACATCACATATAACCTCTTATTCAGCAGCTAGACCAGAGCAGAGAGACATCACATATAACCTCTTATTCAGCAGCTAGACCAGAGCAGAGAGACATCACATATAACCTCTTATTCAACAGCTAGACCAGAGCAGAGAGACATCACATATAACATGATATAACCTCTTATTCAACAGCTAGACCAGAGCAGAGAGACATCACATATAACCTCTTATTCAACAGCTAGACCAGAGCAGAGAGACATCACATATAACCTCTTATTCAGCAGCTAGACCAGAGCACTGAGCAGAGAGACATCACATATAACCTCTTATTCAACAGCTAGACCAGAGCAGAGAGACATCACATATAACCTCTACTCAACAGCTAGACCAGAGCAGAGAGACATCACATATAACCTCTTATTCAGCAGCTAGACCAGAGCAGAGAGACATCACATATACATTATATAACCTCTTATTCAGCAGCTAGACCAGAGCAGAGAGACATCACATATAACCTCTTATTCAGCAGCTAGACCAGAGCAGAGAGACATCACATATAACCTCTTATTCAACAGCTAGACCAGAGCAGAGAGACATCACATATAACCTCTTATTCAACAGCTAGACCAGAGCAGAGAGACATCACATATAACCTCTTATTCAACAGCTAGACCAGAGCAGAGAGACATCACATATAACCTCTTATTCAACAGCTAGACCAGAGCAGAGAGACATCACATATAACCTCTTATTCAACAGCTAGACCAGAGCAGAGACATCACATATAACCTCTTATTCAACAGCTAGACCAGAGCAGAGAGACATCACATATAACCTCTTATTCAACAGCTAGACCAGAGCAGAGAGACATCACATATAACCTCTTATTCAACAGCTAGACCAGAGCAGAGAGACATCACATATAACATGATATGACCTCTTATTCAGCAGCTAGACCAGAATAGAGAGACATCACATATAACATGATATAACCTCTTATTCAGCAGCTAGACCAGAGCAGAGAGACATCACATATAACATTATAGAACCTCTTATTCAGCAGCTAGACCAGAGCAGAGAGACATCACATATAACCTCTTATTCAACAGCTAGACCAGAGCAGAGAGACATCACATATAACATGATATAACCTCTTATTCAGCAGCTAGACCAGAGCAGAGAGACATCACATATAACCTCTTATTCAGCAGCTAGACCAGAGCAGAGAGACATCACATATAACCTCTTATTCAGCAGCTAGACCAGAGCAGAGAGACATCACATATAACCTCTTATTCAACAGCTAGACCAGAGCAGAGAGACATCACATATAACATGATATAACCTCTTATTCAACAGCTAGACCAGAGCAGAGAGACATCACATATAACCTCTTATTCAACAGCTAGACCAGAGCAGAGAGACATCACATATAACCTCTTATTCAGCAGCTAGACCAGAGCACTGAGCAGAGAGACATCACATATAACCTCTTATTCAACAGCTAGACCAGAGCAGAGAGACATCACATATAACCTCTACTCAACAGCTAGACCAGAGCAGAGAGACATCACATATAACCTCTTATTCAGCAGCTAGACCAGAGCAGAGAGACATCACATATACATTATATAACCTCTTATTCAGCAGCTAGACCAGAGCAGAGAGACATCACATATAACCTCTTATTCAGCAGCTAGACCAGAGCAGAGAGACATCACATATAACCTCTTATTCAGCAGCTAGACCAGAGCAGAGAGACATCACATATAACCTCTTATTCAGCAGCTAGACCAGAGCAGAGAGACATCACATATAACCTCTTATTCAGCAGCTAGACCAGAGCAGAGAGATATCACATATAACATTATATAACCTCTTATTCAGCAGCTAGACCAGAGCAGAGAGACATCACATATAACCTCTTATTCAACAGCTAGACCAGAGCAGAGAGATATCACATATAACCTCTTATTCAACAGCTAGACCAGAGCAGAGAGATATCACATATAACATTATATAACCTCTTATTCAGCAGCTAGACCAGAGCAGAGAGACATCACATATAACCTCTTATTCAACAGCTAGACCAGAGCACTGAGCAGAGAGACATCACATATAACATGATATAACCTCTTATTCAGCAGCTAGACCAGAGCAGAGAGATATCACATTTAACATTATATAACCTCTTATTCAGCAGCTAGACCAGAGCAGAGAGACATCACATATAACCTCTTATTCAGCAGCTAGACCAGAGCAGAGAGACATCACATATAACCTCTTATTCAGCAGCTAGACCAGAGCAGAGAGACATCACATATAACCTCTTATTCAACAGCTAGACCAGAGCAGAGAGACATCACATATAACCTCTTATTCAGCAGCTAGACCAGAGCAGAGAGACATCACATATAACCTCTTATTCAGCAGCTAGACCAGAGCAGAGAGACATCACATATAACCTCTTATTCAGCAGCTAGACCAGAGCAGAGAGATATCACATATAACATTATATAACCTCTTATTCAACAGCTAGACCAGAGCACTGAGCAGAGAGATATCACATATAACATGATATAACCTCTTATTCAGCAGCTAGACCAGAGCAGAGAGACATCACATATAACCTCGTATTCAGCAGCTTGACCAGAGCAGAGAGATATCACATATAACCTCTTATTCAACAGCTAGACCAGAGCAGAGAGACATCACATATAACCTCTTATTCAACAGCTAGACCAGAGCAGAGAGACATCACATATAACATGATATAACCTCTTATTCAGCAGCTAGACCAGAGCAGAGAGACATCACATATAACATGATATAACCTCTTATTCAGCAGCTAGACCAGAGCAGAGAGACATCACATATAACATTATAGAACCTCTTATTCAACAGCTAGACCAGAGCAGAGAGACATCACATATAACCTCTTATTCAACAGCTAGACCAGAGCAGAGAGACATCACATATAACCTCTTATTCAGCAGCTAGACCAGAGCAGAGAGACATCACATATAACATGATATAACCTCTTATTCAACAGCTAGACCAGAGCAGAGAGACATCACATATAACCTCTACTCAACAGCTAGACCAGAGCAGAGAGACACCACATATAACACACACACACACCATTTATTTACCTGATGGCCTCGGAGTCGATGTGGACGGGAGCGATGCGTTCCAACAGGAACTTCACCATCTCCAGGAAGGGGTTGGTGGGCTGCTTAGGGAACGTCAGTTTACGAGTAATCTCCCTCTGAAAAACACGATCAATATCTAACTGGTACTGTTCCCTCTGAAATACACGATCAATATCTAACTGGTAATCTCCCCTCTGTTTTATGTTTTATGTTAGTAGTTTTCCATTGACTGCCTTTACAGATTCCATTGATTTAGGACTCCAGATTGTAGTTCCTATGGCTTCCACTAGATGTCAACAATCTTTAGAAATTGTTTCAGGCTTGTAGTCTGAAAAAAGAGGGAGTAAGACCACTCTGAATGAGTGGACACTGCAGTGTCCCAGAGGTTTTTCATGCACGCGGCTGAGAGCCTTTCTTGTTTTCCTTTTATATTGACGTTATTGTCCGGTTGAAATATTATTGATTATTACGACTAAAAACAACCTGAGGATCGATTATAAACATCATTTGACATGTTTCTACGAACTTTACGGATACTATTAGGATGTTTCGTCTGTCTGTTGTGACCGTGTTTGAGCCTGTGGATCACTGAACAAAACGGGGGTCTTTGGATATAAAGAGGGGCTTTATCGAAAACAAAATGAACATTTATTGAGTAACTGGGAGTCTTGTGAGTGCAACCATATGAAGATCATCAAAGGTAAGTGATTAATTGTATCACTATTTCCGACTTGTGTAACTCCTCTACTTGGCTGGTAAATGTTTGTAATGATTTGTCTGCTGGGTGCTGTTCTCAGATAATCGCATGGTATGCTTTCGCCGTAAAGCCTTTTTGAAATCTGACACCGTGGTTGGACTAACAAGAAGTTCATCTTTAAACCGATGTATAACACTGGTATGTTTTAAGAAGTTTTATAACGAGTATTTCTTTTTTTGAATTTGGCGCTCTGCAATTTCACTGGATGTTGGCCAGGTGGGACGTTACCTCAGTCTCAACGTCAACAGTGGGGTTAAAGAAGCAATAAAACTGTCCTTCTTTAGACTTGCTGAGTATCTGGAGCATCAGCCTTTGTGGGTTCGATTACAGGCTCAAAATTGGCAAGAAACAAATAACTTTCTTCTGAGAACTCGTCAGTCTATTCTTGTTCTGAGAAATGAAGGCTATTCCATGTGAGAAACTGCCAAGAAACTGAAGATCTCGTACAACGCTGTGTACTACTCCCTTCACAGAACAGCGCAAACTGTCCCTAACCAGAATAGAAAGAGGAGTGGGAGGCCCCGGTGCACAACTGAGCAAGAGGACAAGTACATTAGAGTGTCTAGTTTGAGAAACAGACTCCTCACAAGTCCTCAACTGACAGCTTCATTAAATAGTACCCACAAAACACCAGTCTCCACGCCAACAGTGAAGAGGCGAGTCTGGGATGCTGGCCTTCTAGGCAGAGTTCCTCTGTCCAGTCTCAACGTCAACAGTGAAGAGGTGACTCCGGGATGCTGTCCTTCTAGGCAGAGTTCCTCTGTCCAGTGTCTGTGTTCTTTTCCCATCTTAATCTTTTATTTTTATTGGCCAGTCTGTGAGATGGCTTTTTATTTGAAACTCTGTCTAGAAGGCCAGCGTGTGTGTGTGTGTGTTGGTGTGTGTGTGTTCTCACCACACAGAGTTCAGCCTGTTTACAGGAGCAGGTTGGGCTGATGAGAGTATCCAGCTGGACTCTGAGCTTCTCATCTTCTCCTAACACCTGGTTAAACCGCTTCATGAAGTCCTGGGCCTTACCAGCATCAGGGAGGTTCTCTGGGGGGGGGGGGGGGGAGAGAGAGGGAGTAGAAAAGAGAGAGAGAGAGGGGGAGGATTAGAGGGAGAGAGAAAAAAGGAGAGAGGGGAGAGAGAGGGAGTGTCATTCCAAATGTGTTTTATTGTGAAACATTAGCATGCATACACGACGACTATCCCCCCTCCCCTCAGCCCCAAACCCAGGAGTCGCCCCTACCCCAGCCCCAAACCCAGGAGTCGCCCCTCCCCCCAGCCCCAAACCCAGGAGTCGCCCCTCCCCTCAGCCCCAAACCCAGGAGTCGCCCCTCCCCCCAGCCCCAAACCCAGGAGTCGCCCCTCCCCTCAGCCCCAAACCCAGGAGTCGCCCCTCCCCCCAGCCCCAAACCCAGGAGTCGCCCCTCCCCCCAGCCCCAAACCCAGGAGTCGCCCCTACCCCAGCCCCAAACCCAGGAGTCGCCCCTCCCCCCAGCCCCAAACCCAGGAGTCGCCCCTCCCCCCAGCCCCAAACCCAGGAGTCGCCCCTCCCCCCAGCCCCAAACCCAGGAGTCGCCCCTCCCCCCAGCCCCAAACCCAGGAGTCGCCCCTCCCCCCAGCCCCAAACCCAGGAGTCGCCCCTCCCCCCAGCCCCAAACCCAGGAGTCGCCCCTCCCCCCAGCCCCAAACCCAGGAGTCGCCCCTCCCCCCAGCCCCAAACCCAGGAGTCGCCCCTCCCCCCAGCCCCAAACCCAGGAGTCGCCCCTCCCCCCAGCCCCAAACCCAGGAGTCGCCCCTCCCCCCAGCCCCAAACCCAGGAGTCGCCCCTCCCCCCAGCCCCAAACCCAGGAGTCGCCCCTCCCCCCAGCCCCAAACCCAGGAGTCGCCCCTCCCCCCAGCCCCAAACCCAGGAGTCGCCCCTCCCCCCAGCCCCAAACCCAGGAGTCGCCCCTCCCCCCAGCCCCAAACCCAGGAGTCGCCCCTCCCCCCAGCCCCAAACCCAGGAGTCGCCCCTCCCCCCAGCCCCAAACCCAGGAGTCGCCCCTCCCCCCAGCCCTAAACCCAGCAGTCCCTCCTCCACCTCAAACCCAGCAGTCCCTCCTCCTCCCCAAACCCCAGCAGTCCCTCCTCCCCAAACCCAGCAGTCCCTCCTCTCCCTAAACCCAGCAGTCCCTCCTCCCAAACCAAACAGTCCCTCCTCCCCAAACCCAGCAGTCCCTCCTCCCTCCTCCCCAGCAGTCCCTCCTCCCTCCTCCCCAAACTCAGCAGTCCCTCCTCCCTCCTCCCTAAACAGCAGTCCCTCCTCCCCAAAACCCAGCAGTCCCTCCTCCCTCCTCCCCAAACCCAGCAGTCCCTCCTCCCTCCTCCCCAAACCCAGAAGTCCCTCCTCCCCAAACACAGCAGTCCCTCCTCCCCCCAGCCCCAAACCCAGCAGTCCCTCCTCCCCCAGCAGTCCCTCCTCCCCCAGCAGTCCCTCCTCCCCAAACCCAGCAGTCCCTCCTCCCTCCTTCCCAAACCCAGCAGTCCCTCCTCCCTCCTCCCCAAACCCAGCAGTCCCTCCTCCCTCCTCCCCAAACCCAGCATTCCCCCCCCCAGCAGTCCCTCCTCCCCACAGCCCCAAACCCAGCATTCCCCCCCCCCCAGCAGTCCCTCCTCCCTCCTTCCCAAACACAGCAGTCCCTCCTCCCCAAACCCAGCAGTCCCTCCTCCCCCCAGCCCCAAACCCAGCAGTCCCTCCTCCCCCAGCAGTCCCTCCTCCCCCAGCAGTCCCTCCTCCCCCAGCAGTCCCTCCTCCCCAAACCCAGCAGTCCGCCCTCCCCCGGCCCCAAACCCAGCAGGCCCCAAACTCAGCAGTCCCTCCTCCCTCCTCCCAAAACCCAGCAGTCCCTCCTCCCCAAACCCAGCAGTCCCTCCTACCCAAACTCAGCAGTCCCTCCTCCCCAAACCCAGCAGTCCCCCCCCAGCAGTCCCTCCTCCCCCCAGCCCCAAACCCAGCATTCCCCCCCCAGCAGTCCCTCCTTCCCAAACCCAGCAGTCCCTCCTCCCCAAACTCAGCAGTCCCTCCTCCCTCCTCCCCAAACTCAGCAGTCCCTCCTCCCCAAACCCAGCAGTCCCTCCTCCCCAAACCCAGCAGTCCCCCCTCCCCCGGCCCCAAACCCAGCAGTCCCTCCTCCCCCAGCAGTCCCTCCTCCCCCAGCAGTCCCTCCTCCCCCAGCGGTCCCTCCTCCCCAAACCCAGCAGTCCTCTCCCCAGCAGTCCCTCCTCCCCCCAGCCCCAAACCCAGCAGTCCCTCCTCCCCAAACCCAGCAGTCCCCCCTCCCCCGGCCCCAAACCCAGCAGGCCCCAAACTCAGCAGTCCCTCCTCCCTCCTCCCAAAACCCAGCAGTCCCTCCTCCCTCCTCCCCAAACCCAGCAGTCCCTCCTCCCTCCTCCCCAAACCCAGCAGTCCCTCCTCCCTCCTCCCCAAACTCAGCAGTCCCCCCCCCCAGCAGTCCCTCCTCCCCCCAGCCCCAAACCCAGCAGTCCCTCCTCCCCCAGAAGTCCCTCCTCCCCCAGAAGTCCCTCCTCCCCAAACCCAGCAGTCCCCCCAAACCCAGCAGGCCCCAAACCCAGCAGTCCCTCCTCCCACAGCAGTCCCTCCTCCCCAAACCCAGCAGTCCCTCCTCCCTCCTCCCCAAACTCAGCAGTCCCCCCCCCAGCAGTCCCTCCTCCCCCCAGCCCCAAACCCAGCAGTCCCTCCTCCCCAAACCCAGCAGTCCGCCCTCCCCCGGCCCCAAACCCAGCAGTCCCTCCTCCCCCAGCAGTCCCCCCTCCCCCGGCCCCAAACTCAGCAGGCCCCAAACTCAGCAGTCCCTCCTCCCAAAAACCCAGCAGTCCCTCCTCCCAAAAACCCAGCAGTCCCTCCTCCCCAAACCCAGCAGTCCCTCCTCCCCAAACCCAGCAGTCCCTCCTCCCCAAACCCAGCAGTCCCTCCTACCCAAACTCAGCAGTCCCTCCTCCCCAAACCCAGCAGTCCCTCCTCCCCCCAGCCCCAAACCCAGCATTCCCCCCCCCAGCAGTCCCTCCTCCCTCCTTCCCAAACCCAGCAGTCCCTCCTCCCCAAACCCAGCATTCCCCCCCCCCCAGCAGTCCCTCCTCCCCAAACTCAGCAGTCCCTCCTCCCCAAACCCAGCAGTCCCCTCCCCAGCAGTCCCTCCTCCCCCCAGCCCCAAACCCAGCAGTCCCTCCTCCCCAAACCCAGCAGTCCCCCCTCCCCCGGCCCCAAACCCAGCAGTCCCTCCTCCCCCAGCAGTCCCTCCTCCCCCAGCAGTCCATCCTCCCCCAGCAGTCCCTCCTCCCCAAACCCAGCAGTCCCCCCTCCCCCGGCCCCAAACCCAGCAGGCCCCAAACTCAGCAGTCCCTCCTCCCTCCTCCCCAAACCCAGCAGTCCCTCCTCCCTCCTCCCCAAACCCAGCAGTCCCTCCTCCCTCCTCCCCAAACCCAGCAGTCCCCCCCCCAGCAGTCCCTCCTCCCCCCAGCCCCAAACCCAGCAGTCCCTCCTCCCCCAGCAGTCCCTCCTCCCCCATAAGTCCCTCCTCCCCAAACCCAGCAGTCCCCCCAAACCCAGCAGTCCCTCCTCCCCAGCAGTCCCTCCTCCCCAAACCCAGCAGTCCCTCCTCCCTCCTCCCCAAACTCAGCAGTCACCCCCCCAGCAGTCCCTCCTCCCCCCAGCCCCAAACCCAGCAGTCCCTCCTCCCCCAGCAGTCCCTCCTCCCCAAACCCAGCAGTCCCCCCAAACCCAGCAGGCCCCAAACCCAGCAGTCCCTCCTCCCCCAGCAGTCCCTCCTCCCCCAGCAGTCCCTCCTCCCCCAGCAGTCCCTCCTCCCCCAGCAGTCCCTCCTCCCCAAACCCAGCAGTCCCCCCTCCCCCGGCCCCAAACCCAGCAGTTCCCCCCCCCCCCCCCAACCCTGCGGTAGAGAGAAGTCACTCACTGCTAATGGTCATCAGCTTTCCAAACATGGCTGTGGTGTTGGCTTCAGACTGCAGAGAGGAAAGAGACCAGGTTACAAGAGGTGTGTGTGTGTGTGTGTGTGTGTTGTAGTGTGATGAAGAGGCGTGTGGTGTGATGAAGAGGAGTGTAGTGTGATGAAGAGGCGTGTGGTGTGATGAAGAGGCGTGTGGTGTGATGAAGAGGCGTGTGGTGTGATGAAGAGGCGTGTGGTGTGATGAAGAGGCGTGACTCACGGCAGGTAGTTTGTGAAGGTCGAGCAGTTCTCTGACCAAACCTCTCAACATGTTCTGACACTTCCACATCTCATTCAGAGCCCTGAGAGAGAGAGAGAGAGAGAGAGAGAGAGAGAGAGACAGAGAGGAGAAGGGAGGGAGAGACAGAGAGAGAGAGACAGAGAGGAGAAGGGAGGGAGAGAGACAGAGAGGAGAAGGGAGGGAGAGAGAGATAGAGAGAGAGAGACAGAGAGACAGAGAGACAGAGAGACAGAGAGAGAGAGAGAGACAGAGAGAGAGAGACAGAGAGAGAGAGACAGAGATAGAGAGACAGAGAGAGAGAGACAGAGAGAGAGAGACAGAGAGAGAGAGAGACAGAGACAGAGAGGAGAAGGGAGGGAGAGAGAGAGATAGAGAGAAGAGAAGGGAGGGATAGACAGAGAGAGAGACAGAGAGAGAGAGACAGAGAGAGAGAGACAGAGATAGAGAGACAGAGAGAGAGAGACAGAGAGAGAGAGACAGAGAGAGAGAGAGACAGAGAGAGAGAGACAGAGAGGAGAAGGGAGGGAGAGAGAGAGATAGAGAGAGAGAGAAGAGAAGGGAGGGAGAGACAGAGAGAGGGAGACAGAGAGGTGAAGGGAGGGAGAGACAGAGATAGAGAGAGAAGAGAAGGGAGGGAGAGACAGAGAGAGGGAGACAGAGACAGAGAGGAGAAGGGAGGGAGAGAGAGAGATAGAGAGAAGAGAAGGGAGGGATAGACAGAGAGAGAGACAGAGAGAGAGAGGGAGAGGACATGGAACAATACAATCAGAATACTAAAGTTTAAACCAGAAGCCAAACTGACTACCATTTAACCCAGGCTGAAAACACGAAGGCTGAACCCTGGAAAGACTCCCTGACAGCATCAGGAAGGAAATGGTTCAACACTCATCGACAGGAGGCCTCATTATAACCATTCAGCCTGGTTTCAGAGAGGGGCAGCTTCCCTGATATCAGGAACCAGGTGCTCATAACACCAATACAGTCCCATTCAGCCTGGTTTCAGAGAGGGGCAGCTTCCCTGATATCAGGAACCAGGTGCTCATAACACCAATACAGTCCCATTCAGCCTGGTTTCAGAGAGGGGCAGCTTCCCTGATATCAGGAACCAGGTGCTCATAACACCAATACAGTCCCATTCAGCCTGGTTTCAGAGAGGGGCAGCTTCCCTGATATCAGGAACCAGGTGCTCTTAACACCAATACAGTCCATTCAGCCTGGTTTCAGAGAGGGGCAGCTTCCCTGATATCAGGAACCAGGTGCTCATAACACCAATACAGTCCATTCAGCCTGGTTTCAGAGAGGGGCAGCTTCCCTGATATCAGGAACCAGGTGCTCATAACACCAATACAGTCCATTCAGCCTGGTTTCAGAGAGGGGCAGCTTCCCTGATATCAGGAACCAGGTGCTCTTAACACCAATACAGTCCCATTCAGCCTGGTTTCAGAGAGGGGCAGCTTCCCTGATATCAGGAACCAGGTGCTCTTAACACCAATACAGTCCATTCAGCCTGGTTTCAGAGAGGGGCAGCTTCCCTGATATCAGGAACCAGGTGCTCATAACACCAATACAGTCCATTCAGCCTGGTTTCAGAGAGGGGCAGCTTCCCTGATATCAGGAACCAGGTGCTCTTAACACCAATACAGTCCCATTCAGCCTGGTTTCAGAGAGGGGCAGCTTCCCTGATATCAGGAACCAGGTGCTCTTAACACCAATACAGTCCCATTCAGCCTGGTTTCAGAGAGGGGCAGCTTCCCTGATATCAGTCCATTCAGGAAGTATTCAGACCCCTGGACGTTTTACCCATTTTGTTACTTTACAGACGTTTTCTACAATTGATATATACCCCATGACGAAGCCACTACACCCCATGACGAAGCCCCATGACGAAGCCCCATGACGAAGCCCCATGACGAAGCCCCATGACGAAGCCACTACACCCCATGACGAAGCCCCATGACGAAGCCACTACACCCCATGACGAAGCCACTACACCCCATGACGAAGCCCCATGACGAAGCCACTACACCCCATGACGAAGCCCCATGACGAAGCCACTACACCCCATGACGAAGCCACTACACCCCATGACGAAGCCACTACACCCCATGACGAAGCCCCATGACGAAGCCACTACACCCCATGACGACGCCACTACACCCCATGACGACGCCACCACACCCCATGACGAAGCCCCATGACGAAGCCACTACACCCCATGACGAAGCCACTACACCCCATGACGAAGCCACCACACCCCATGACGACGCCACCACACCCCATGACGACGCCACTACACCCCATGACGAAGCCACTACACCCCATGACGACGCCACTACACCCCATGACGACGCCGCTACACCCCATGACGAAGCCGCTACACCCCATGACGAAGCCACTACACCCCATGACGACGCCACTACACCCCATGACGACGCCACTACACCCCATGACGACGCCGCTACACCCCATGACGAAGCCGCTACACCCCATGACGAAGCCACTACACCCCATGACGACGCCACTACACCCCATGACGAAGCCACTACACCCCATGACGAAGCCCCATGACGAAGCCACTACACCCCATGACGACGCCACTACACCCCATGACGAAGCCACTACACCCCATGACGAAGCCACTACACCCCATGACGAAGCCCCATGACGAAGCCACTACACCCCATGACGACGCCACTACACCCCATGACGACGCCACTACACCCCATGACGACGCCACTACACCCCATGACGACGCCACTACACCCCATGACGACGCCACTACACCCCATGACGACGCCACTACACCCCATGACGAAGCCACTACACCCCATGACGAAGCCACTACACCCCAAGACGACGCCACTACACCCCATGACGAAGCCACTACACCCCATGACGAAGCCCATACACCCCATGACGCCACTACACCCCATGACGACGCCACTACACCCCATGACGACGCCACTACACCCCATGACGAAGCCACTACACCCCATGACGAAGCCACTACACCCCATGACGAAGCCACTACACCCCATGACGAAGCCACTACACCCCATGACGAAGCCACTCCACCCCATGACGAAGCCACTACACCCCACGACGAAGCCACTACACCCCATGACGAAGCCACTATATACCCCATGACGAAGCCACTATATACCCCATGACGACGCCACTACACCCCATGACGAAGCCACTACACCCCATGACGAAGCCACTACACCCCATGACGAAGCCACTACACCCCATGACGACGCCACTACACCCCATCACGAAGCCACTACACCCCATGACGAAGCCACTACACCCCATGACGAAGCCACTACACCCCATGACGAAGCCCCATGACGAAGCCACTATACCCCATGACGAAGCCACTACATCCCATGACGAAGCCACTACACCCCATCACGAAGCCACTACACCCCATGACGAAGCCACTACACCCCATGACGAAGCCCCATGACGAAGCCACTATATACCCCATGACGACGCCACTACACCCCATGACGAAGCCACTACACCCCATGACGAAGCCACTACACCCCATGACGACGCCACTACACCCCATGACGACGCCACTACACCCCATGACGACGCCACTACACCCCATGACGAAGCCCCATGACGAAGCCACTACACCCCATGACGAAGCCACTACATCCCATGACGAAGCCACTACATCCCATGACGAAGCCACTACACCCCATGACGAAGCCACTACACCCCATGACGAAGCCCCATGACGAAGCCACTACACCCCATGACGAAGCCCCATCACGAAGCCACTACACCCCATGACGAAGCCACTACACCCCATGACGAAGCCACTACGCCCCATGACGAAGCCACTACACCCCATGACGAAGCCACTACACCCCATGACGAAGCCCCATGACGAAGCCACTATACCCCATGACGAAACCCCATGACGAAGCCACTACACCCCATGACGAAGCCCCATGACGAAGCCACTACACCCCATGACGACGCCACTACACCCCATGACGAAGCCCCATGACGAAGCCACTACACCCCCATGACGAAGCCACTACACCCCATGACGAAGCCCCATGACGAAGCCACTACACCCCATGACGAAGCCACTACACCCCATGACGACGCCACTACACCCCACGACGACGCCACTACACCCCACGACGAAGCCACTACACCCCATGACGCCACTACACCCCATGACGAAGCCACTACACCCCATGACGAAGCCACTACACCCCATGACGAAGCCACTACACCCCATGACGCCACTACACCCCATGACGACGCCACTACACCCCATGACGAAGCCACTACACCCCATGACGAAGCCACTACACCCCATGACGAAGCCACTACACCCCATGACGACGCCACTACACCCCATGACGAAGCCCCATGACGAAGCCACTACACCCCATGACGAAGCCACTACACCCCATGACGAAGCCACTACACCCCATGACGAAGCCACTACACCCCATGACGACGCCACTACACCCCATGACGACGCCACTACACCCCATGACGAAGCCCCATGACGAAGCCACTACACCCCATGACGAAGCCACTACATCCCATGACGAAGCCACTACATCCCATGACGAAGCCACTACACCCCATGACGAAGCCCCATGACGAAGCCACTACACCCCACGACGAAGCCCCATGACGAAGCCACTACACCCCATGACGACGCCACTACGCCCCATGACGAAGCCCCATGACGAAGCCACTACACCCCATGACGAAGCCACTACACCCCATGACGAAGCCCCATGACGAAGCCACTACACCCCATGACGAAGCCACTACACCCCATGACGACGCCACTACACCCCATGACAAAGCCACTACACCCCATGACGAAGCCACTACATCCCATGACGACGCCACTACACCCCATGACGAAGCCACTACACCCCATGACGAAGCCACTACATCCCATGACGAAGCCACTACACCCCATGACGAAGCCACTACGCCCCATGACGAAGCCACTACACACCACAACGAAGCCACTACACCCCACGACGACGCCACTACACCCCATGACGAAGCCACTACACCCCATGACGAAGCCACTACACCCCATGACGCCACTACGCCCCATGACGAAGCCACTACACCCCATGACGAAGCCACTACACCCCATGACGAAGCCACTACACCCCATGACGCCACTACGCCCCATGACGAAGCCACTACACCCCACGACGACGCCACTACACCCCACGACGAAGCCACTACACCCCATGACGAAGCCACTACACCCCATGACGAAGCCACTACACCCCATGACGAAGCCACTACACCCCATGACGAAGCCACTACACCCCATGACGAAGCCCCATGACGAAGCCACTACACCCCATAGTCGTTTAAGTTTTGTTTAGTCTGACTGTTAGTTCTCAAAGATAATCATATTTAATATATAGATCCATTATCTCATCTACAAACTTTATGTCTGTTCTTAGTCGTTTAAGTTGACAAAAAGATTTCACACCAAAAATGTGTTTTTTTCACGGGTTTGTACTTTAACCCAAAAAAGGCCTGGTTAGGTGTGTGTGTGTGTGTGTGTGTGTTTGCACTAACTTGACAGCGTTGGTATCCAGACAGGCATACAGGTAGTAGAGACATTTCATCTTCTCCTCAGTGTCCAGACTGTGGGGAACCATGTACTGAGCAAATATCTTCTCTACTAACAACCTACAGACAGAGAGAGAGAGAGAGAGAGAGAGAGAGAGAGAGAGAGAGAGAGAGAGAGACACACACAGAGAAAGACACAGAGAGAGACACAGAGAGAGATGTGGATAAGAACCTAGAATATCCCAAAACAACACATGTAAATGGTTTAGTAGGATTAATTAAGAGTCTGTGTCCGTCGCAGTGTGTTGTCGATGCTGTTCTGGTAGTAGATGTGTGTGTGTGTGTGTGTGTGTGTGTACTTGTCGTCGATGCTGTTCTGGTAGTAGGTGTGTGTGTGTGTGTGTGTGTGTGTGTACTTGTCGTCGATGCTGTTCTGGTAGTAGATGTGGAGCAGCTTGTCTTTGATCCAGGAGATCTTCTGGGCCTGTTCCTTCCCAGCCTCATGATGGAGACAGTACTTCTTAAACAACTGGGCCAAACCCATCATCGCCTCCTTACGAACCCTCCACTATGGAGGAGAGGAGAGAGAGGGGAGAGGGGAGAGAGGAGAGAGGAGGAGAAAGGGGAGAGGGGAGAGGGGAGAGGGGAGAGGAGAAGAGGGGAGAGAGGAGAGGAGAGAGAGGGGAGAGGGGAGAGAGGAGAGAGGAGGAGAAAGGGGAGAGGGGAGAGGGGAGAGGGGAGAGGGGAGAGGGGAGGAAGAGGGAAGCAAGAAAGGAGGAGAGGGGAGAAGAGAGGAAGGGGAGGGGAAGGAAGTACGAGTGGAGGAGAGGATGATGGAGGTAAGAGGGGACGAGGATGAGGAGGAGCGAGGAGAGAAAGAAAGTTAAACATAACAAACAAACTATTACTTTCCAAAACAAAGGGATGAGAATGAAAAGAGGTCAGGTGAGAACTGAGAAGGTAGAGGTCAGGTGAGAACTGAGAAGGTAGAGGTCAGGTGAGAACTGAGAAGGTAGAGGTCAGGTGAGAACTGAGAAGGTAGAGGTCAGGTGAGAACTGAGAAGGTAGAGGTCAGGTGAGAACTGAGAAGGTAGAGGTCAGGTGAGAACTGAGAAGGTAGAGGTCAGGTGAGAACTGAGAAGGTAGAGGTCAGGTGAGAACTGAGAAGGTAGAGGTCAGGTGAGAACTGAGAAGGTAGAGGTCAGGTGAGAACTGAGAAGGTAGAGGTCAGGTGAGAACTGAGAAGGTAGAGGTCAGGTGAGAACTGAGAAGGTAGAGGTCAGGTGAGAACTGAGAAGGTAGAGGTCAGGTGAGAACTGAGAAGGTAGAGGTCAGGTGAGAACTGAGAAGGTAGAGGTCAGGTGAGTACTGAGAAGGTAGAGGTCAGGTGAGAACTGAGAAGGTAGAGGTCAGGTGAGAACTGAGAAGGTAGAGGTCAGGTGAGAACTGAGAAGGTAGAGGTCAGGTGAGAACTGAGAAGGTAGAGGTCAGGTGAGAACTGAGAAGGTAGAGGTCAGGTGAGAACTGAGAAGGTAGAGGTCAGGTGAGAACTGAGAAGGTAGAGGTCAGGTGAGAACTGAGAAGGTAGAGGTCAGGTGAGAACTGAGAAGGTAGAGGTCAGGTGAGAACTGAGAAGGTAGAGGTCAGGTGAGAACTGAGAAGGTAGAGGTCAGGTGAGAACTGAGAAGGTAGAGGTCAGGTGAGAACTGAGAAGATAGAGGTCAGGTGAGAACTGAGAAGGTAGAGGTCAGGTGAGAACTGAGAAGGTAGAGGTCAGGTGAGAACTGAGAAGGTAGAGGTCAGGTGAGAACTGAGAAGGTAGAGGTCAGGTGAGAACTGAGAAGGTAGAGGTCAGGTGAGAACTGAGAAGATAGAGGTCAGGTGAGAACTGAGAAGGTAGAGGTCAGGTGAGAACTGAGAAGGTAGAGGTCAGGTGAGAACTGAGAAGGTAGAGGTCAGGTGAGAACTGAGAAGGTAGAGGTCAGGTGAGAACTGAGAAGGTAGAGGTCAGGTGAGAACTGAGAAGGTAGAGGTCAGGTGAGAACTGAGAAGGTAGAGGTCAGGTGAGAACTGAGAAGGTAGAGGTCAGGTGAGAACTGAGAAGGTAGAAGTCAGGTGAGAACTGAGAAGGTAGAGGTCAGGTGAGAACTGAGAAGGTAGAGGTCAGGTGAGAACTGAGAAGGTAGAGGTCAGGTGAGAACTGAGAAGGTAGAGGTCAGGTGAGAACTGAGAAGGTAGAGGTCAGGTGAGAACTGAGAAGGTAGAGGTCAGGTGAGAACTGAGAAGGTAGAGGTCAGGTGAGAACTGAGAAGGTAGAGGTCAGGTGAGAACTGAGAAGGTAGAGGTCAGGTGAGAACTGAGAAGGTAGAGGTCAGGTGAGAATAAAGAACGGAGAAGGTAGAGGTCAGGTGAGAATAAAGAACGGAGAAGGTAGAGGTCAGGTGAGAATAAAGAACTGAGAAGGTAGGTCAGGTGAGAACTGAGAAGGTAGAGGTCAGGTGAGAACTGAGAAGATAGAGGTCAGGTGAGAATAAAGAACTGAGAAGGTAGAGGTCAGGTGAGAATAAAGAACGGAGAAGGTAGGTCAGGTGAGAACTGAGAAGGTGAGAACTGAGAAGGTAGAGGTCAGGTGAGAACTGAGAAGGTAGAGGTCAGGTGAAAATAAAGAACTGAGAAGGTAGAGGTCAGGTGAGAACGGAGAAGGTAGAGGTCAGGTGAGAATAAAGAACTGAGGTCGCACCCTCTTGTCCAGGGTCCTCTCCCTCACGAAGCCCAGCAGTTGGTCGTTAACCAGGTTCAGGTCTTTCTTCCCGGCGTTGATGATCGTTACGATGACGTCGTGTCGGATCGCCTCCTCTGGGTCATGTGATCGCACTTTCAGGAACTCTGATTGGACGATACAGACATATTTGGTTAGGGCAGCGTCTCCCAAACTCGGTCGTGGGACTTCAAAGAAGGTCCCTGTGAGGTCTTTAAAACCAGGTCTGGAAGGTTCCTCAGACACCTAAAACCAGGTCTGGAAGGTTCCTCAGACACCTTTAAAACCAGGTCTGGAAGGTTCCTCAGGCACCTTTAAAACCAGGTCTGGAAGGTTCCTCAGACACCTAAAACCAGGTCTGGAAGGTTCCTCAGACACCTTCAAAACCAGGTCTGGAAGGTTCCTCAGACACCTACCTACCTGAGGTCTCTGGCCAGGTCTGGAAGGTTCCTCAGACACCTACCTACCTGTGAGGTCTCTGGCCAGGTCTGGACAGTTGACACCTACCTGTGAGGTCTCTGGCCAGGTCTGGATGGTTCATCAGACAGTGGGAAGCGAACTTGACCGACTCAAGCCTCACTGGGACATGGATGTCATTGAACCTGGGGATGGAGCACACAAACACCTTGTTGACGCAAAGCACCTCTACTACACGTGTGTGTGTGTGTGCACCCAAGCGTGTGCGTGCGGCTGTGTAACGTGTGTGTGTCTCACCGTCCCAGGAAGCATTGCCACAGCGGTCTGTTCTGAGTGGCCAGTTCTGAGTCTTTGGCTCCAAACAGCTTGGCCAGCAGTCTGACCACAGCTAGACGCTCTTCTCCGTCGTTACTCTGCAACACACAGACAAATTAGATTAGAAATTAGATTAGAAATTAGATTAGACTTTAAATACATTTTAATTCAACGGTCGTATTTTGGGTCTAGTAGATGTGTGTGTGTGTGTGTCCAGGGTTTTTTCTGGAAGGAAATAGGGCTTAGGTGGGTGGGCTTGGCGTGAGGCTGGCTAGTACATAAATCTAATTTTACTATATACCCCGGTATTGATAAACGGACCGGTTGAAGGTTTTAATTTGTTTTTACTTTACCTTCTATACTGAACAACAATATAGAACGCAACATGTAAAGTGTTGGTCCCATGTTTCATGAAAAATAAAAAGATCCCAGAAATGTTTTTTAAAAAAAAACACAAAAAGTTTCTCTCTCAAATTTTGGTGCAAGAATTTGTTGACATCCCTGTTAGTGAGCATTTCTCCTTTACCAAGATAATCAATCTACCTGACAGGTGTGGCATATCAAGAAGCTGATTAAACAGCATGGTCATTACACAGGTGCACCTTGTGCTGGGGGGGGACAATAAAAGGTCACTTTAAAATGTGCAGTGTTGTCACACAACACAACGCCCACAGATGTTTCATGTTTAGAGGGAGCGTGCAATTGGCATGTTGACTGCAGGAATGTCCACAAGAGCTGTTGCAAGAGAATTTGAATGTTCATTTCTCTACCATAAGCCACCTCCAATGTCATTTTAGAGAATTTGGCAGTAGGTTCAACCGGCCTCACAACTGTAGACCGCGAGTATGGTGTCATGTGGGCGAGCGGTTTGTTGATGTCAACGTTGTGAACAGGGGGCCCCATGGTGGTGGTGGGGTTATGGTATGGGGGCAGGCGTAAGCTACGGACAACGGACACAATTGCATTTTATCGATGACAAATTGAATGAACAGAGATACCGTGACGAGATCCTGAGGCTGTTCATCCTCCTCCATCACCTCATGTTTCAGCATGATAATG